>NW_017207761.1:0-4265 GCF_001704415.2 Capra hircus | reverse complement strand
CCCAGGGAAATCACGGGGTGCGGCAATCACGTGGGCCCCAGGGGAAATCACGTGGGGGAATCACGTCAGAAATCACGTGGCCCAAATGGGCCCCAATCACGTGGGCCCCCAGGGGAAATCACGTGGGCCAGGCCTTGGGCAATCACGTGGGCCCCAGGGGAAATCACGGGGCCAAATCACGTGGGCCCCCAGGGAAATCACGTGGGGGCAATCACGTGGGCCCCCAGGGGAATCACGTGGGCCCCCAGGGGAAATCACGTGGGCCCCCATGGGCAATCACGTGGGCCCCAAATCACGTCCCCCAGGGAAATCACGTGGGCCCCCGCAATCACGTGGGCCCCAGGGGAAATCACGTGGGCCCCCCCAATCACGTGGCCCCCCAGGGGAAATCACGTGGGCCCCCAGGGGAAACACGTCAAATCACGTGGGCCCCCTGGGCAATCACGTGGGCCCCCAGGGGAAATCACGTGGGTGGCGGCCCCAGGGGAAATCACGTGGGCCAATCACGTGGGCCCCCAGGGGAAATCACGTGGGCCCCAAATCACGTGGGCCCCAGGGAAATCACGTTGGGCCCCCAGGGGGGGGCAATCACGTGGGCCCCCAGGGGAAATCACGTGGGCCCCCTGGGGCAATCACGTGGGCCCCCAGGGAAATCACGTGGGCCCCCAGGGGAAATCACGTGGGCCCCCAAAACGTGGGCCCCCAGGGCAATCACGTGGGCCCCCTGGGTGGGCCCCAGGGAAATCACGTGGCCCCAGGGGAAATCACCCCCAGGGGCAATCACGTGGGCCCCCAGGAAATCACGTGGGGCCCCCTGGCAATCACGTGGGCCCCAGGGGAAATCACGTGGGCCCCAGGGGCAATCACGTGGGCCCCCAGGGGAAATCACGGGCCCCAGGGGAAATCACGTGGAAATCACGTGGGCCCCCTATCACAGGGGAAATCAAATCACCAGGGGAAATCACGGGGCCCCCAGGGGCAATCACGTGGGCCCCCAGGGGAAATCACGTGGGCCCCCAATCACGTGGGCCCCGGGAAATCACGTGGGCCCCCCACGTGGGCCCCCAGGGAAATCACGTGGGCCCCTGGGGCAATCACGTGGGCCCCAGGGGAAATCACGTGGGTGGCAATCACGTGGGCCCCCAGGGAAATCAGGGCAATCACGTGGGCCCCCAGGGAAATCACGTGGGGGGCAATCACGTGGGCCCCAGGCGGAAATCAGTGGGCCCCAGGGGAAATCACGTGGCCCCCAGGGGAAATCACAATCACTGGGCCCCCAGGGGAAATCACGTGGGCCCCCAGGGAAATCACGTGGGCCCCAGGGGAAATCACGTGGGCCCCCAGGGAAATCACGTGGGCCAAATCACGTGGGCCCCCAGGGGAAATCACGTGGGCCCCCAGGGGGAAATCACGTGGCCCCCAGGGGAAATCACGTGGGGCCCCCAGGGGCAATCACGTGGGCCCCCAATCACGTGGGCCCCTGGGCAATCACGTGGGCCCCCAGAAATCAAAATCACGTGGGCCCCCAATCACGTGGGCCCCCAGGGGAAATCACGTGGGGGCCACGTTCCACGTAATCACGTGGCCCCCGGGCAATCACGTGGCCCCAGGGGAAATCACGTGGGCCCCGGCAATCACGTAATCACCCCAGGGAAATCACGTGGGCCCCAAATCACGTGGGCCCCCTGGGGCAATCACGTGGGCCCCCAGGGGAAATCACGTGGGGGGGCAATCACGTGGCCCCCAGGGGAAATCACGTGGTTGGGCCCCCCAGGCAATCACGTGGGCCCCCAGAAATCACGTGGGCCCCAGGGGAAATCACGTGGGCCCCCAGGGGAAATCACGTGGGCCCCCAATCACGTGGGGGGGCGGGCAATCACGTGGGCCCTGGGAAATCACGTGGGCCCCGTGGCCCCCACGTGGGCCCCCAGGGAAATCACGTGGGCCCCCAGGGCAATCACGTGGGCCCCCCGAAATCACGTGGCCCCCCTGGCGGCAATCACGTGGGCCCCAGGGGAAATCACGTGGGCCCCCTGGGGCAATCACGTGGGCCCCAGGGAAATCACGTGGGCCCCGGGAATCACGTGGCCCCAGGGAAATCACGTGGGCCCCCTGGGCCCAGGGCATCACGTGGCCCCAGGGGAAATCACGTGGGCCCAGGGGAAACGTGGCCCCAGGGGAAAATCACGTGGGCCCAGGGGAAATCACGTGGCCCCCAGGGGAATCACGTGGGCCCCAGTGGGCCCCAGGGAAAATCACGTGGCGCCCCCAGGGGCAATACGTGGGCCCCAGGGAATCACGTGGGCCCCAGGGAAATCAGTGGGCCGGGTGGCCCTGGGCAATCACGTGGCCCCCCAGGGGAAATCACGTGGCCCCCAGGGAAATCACGTGGGCCCCCAGGGAAATCACGTGGGCCCCCAGGGGCAATCACGTGGGCCCCAGGGGAAATCACGTGGGCCCCTGGGGCAATCAGTGGGCCCAGGGAAAATCACGTGGGCCCCCTGGGCAATCACGTGGGCCCAGGGAAATCACGTGGGCCCCCAGGGAAATCACGTGGGCCCCCAGGGGAAATCACGTGGGCCCCCAGGGGTGAAAAATCACCCGGGCATCACGTGGTCACGTGGGCCCCAGGGGCAATCACGTGGGCCCCCCCAGGGGCAATCACGTGGCCCCCAATCACGTGGGCAATCACGTGGGCCCCAGGGGAAATCACGTGGAGGGGCAATCACGTGGGGCAATCACGTGGGCCCCAGGGCAATCACGTGGGCCCCAGGGGGCCCCAGGGGCAATCACGTGGGCCCCACTGGGCCCCAGGGAATCACGTGGCCCCAGGGAATCACGTGGGCCCCAAATCACGTGGGCCCACAGTGGGTGGGCCCCAGGGGACACGTTCACGTGGGCCCCAGGGAAATCACGTGGGCCACAGGGAAATCCGTGGGCCCCAGGGGAAATCACGTGGCAATCACGTGGGCCCCCAGGGGAAATACGTGGGGGGAAATCACGTGGCTCCCCCAGGGGAAATCACGTGGGCCCCAGGGGCAATCACGTGGGCCCAGGGGAAATCACGTGGGCCCCCAGGGAAATCACTGGCCACGTGGGCCCCTGGGGCAATCACGTGGGCCCCAGGGAAATCACGTGGGCCCAGGGGCAATCACGTGGGCCCCCAGGGGATCACGTGGGCCCCCTGGGCAATCACGTGGGCCCAGGGAAATCACGTGGCCCCAGGGGAATCACGGCCCCCAGGAAATCACGTGGCCCCTGGGGCAATCACGTGGCCAGGGAAATCACGTGGGCCCCCAGGGCAATCACGTGGGCCCCCCAGGGGAATCACGTGGGCCCCCAGGGCAGCCCCCTGGGGCAATCACGTGGCCCCAGGGAAATCACGGGAAATCACGTGGGCCCCCAGGGAAATCACGTGGGCCCAGGGCAATCACGTGGGCCCCAGGGGAAATCACGTGGGCCCCAGGGAAATCACGTGGCCCCAGGGCAATCACGTGGCCCCCAGGGGCAATCACGTGCAATCACGTGGGCCCAGGGGAAATCACGTGGGCCCCGCAATCAGGCCCCGGGAAATCGTGGGGCCCCCAGGGGAAATCACCCAGGGGCAATCACGTGGGCCCCAGGGAAATCACGTGGCCCCAGGGAAATCACGTGGGCCCCTGGGGCAATCAGCCAGGGGAAATCACGTGGGGCCCCTGGGCAATCACGTGGGCCCCCAAATCACGTGGGGCAAATCACGTGGGCCCCAGGAAATCGGGGAAATCACCAATGGGCCCCAGGGGAAAGGGGCAATCACGTGGCCCCCAGGGGAATAACGTGGGGGGGCCCCCAAATCAAATGGGGCCCCAGGGGAAATCACGTGGGCCCCCATGGGAAATCACGTGGGCCCCATGGGCAATCACGTGGTGGGCAATCACGCCCCAGGGAAATCACGTGGCCCCACGGGAAATCACGTGGGCCCCAGGGGAAATCACGTGGGCCCCAGGGAAATCACGTGGGCCCCCAGGGGAAAATCACGTGGGCCCCAGGGGAAATCAAATCACGTGGGCCCCCGGGGAAATCACGTGGGGGGAAATTCACGTGGCCCCAGGGGCAATCACGTGGGCCCAGGGGCAATCACGTGGCCCCCACCCCCTGGGCAATCACGTGGGCCCCCAGGGAAATCACGTTGGCCCCCATGGGCAATCATGGGCAATCACGTGGGCCCCCAGGGAAATCACGTGGGCCCCGGGGCAATCACGTGGGCCCAGGGGAAATCACGTGGG
>NW_017207760.1:0-4265 GCF_001704415.2 Capra hircus | reverse complement strand
TTGTGGCAAGGGTGTGAAGGACCCTTTGGAAGATCAAGACGTTAGATGTGATTAGCCTTGAGACGCCTCAGCGGAAATGGGCCTCATCTCGGCCTGGAGGGAGAACCTCCTGGATTTTCTCTTAGTTGCGGCAGGTGCTTTCGACTTACGATGGGGACCTCAGAGACCCGCTCTGGTTGCCTCAGGAGAGGCCAGTCCCCATGCGAGTTGCTCGGGGCCTCTCGGGATTCCTCTCCTCGATGCCGGGGGCCTAAGACCTTGAGTGGAGTCGGTGCCGAAACCTGTGGATTCCTCTCCAGTGCTGACATGGAACTTGGGTACTTCTGGAGGCCTCCCCAGGGGAGTCAGTCCTCGTCTCGAGTGGGGGCATGCAGGTGCTCTTTCCTCCGAGCTGTAGCAGCAGTGTCACGCTTCCCTTCGGTGGATCAAGGCATCAGGGGCTTTCCCTTGAGGCTTTCCCACAGGACTGTCCCACGTGCACCGTGGTGTGAGTCGATCCTCGGCTTCAAAGTCGAGGCAGTGCAGGGAAAACAGGTTTCCCTGGAATGGACTGAGACATCTGGGGGACTCTGCGAATGTGGCACGACCCTGGAGTTCCTCTCGCCTTTCCTGTGGAGAGCGCTCCTCTTTGACTTGCGACGGGAATGCCGGGAATTCTATCCCGAACACGCCGGGAAAGGATCCCTCCTCTCGAGCTAGGAGGCGGAAACGGGGCTCCTCTGGATGTGGGCGGGACTCTCGTGCTTCCTCTCGAGTGCAGACGGGTATGTCAGGGAACTTCTTGAGTTGCAGCAAGGGTATGAAGGACCCTTTGGAAGTTCCAGAGGTTAGATGTGATTAGCCTCAAGAGACGCCTCAGCGGAAATGGGCCTCATCTCGCCTGGAGGGGAGAACCTCCTGGATTTTTTCGAGTTGCGGCAGGTGCTCTCGACTTACGACGGGAACCTCAGGGACAGGCTCTGGTGGCCTCGGGAAAGGCCAGTCGCCCATGAGAGTTGCTAGGGAGCCTCTCGGGATTCCTCTCCCGTCGATGCCGGGGCCTAAGACCCCGTGTGGAGTCGGTGCCGGAACCTGAGGATTCCTCTCCAGTGCTGACATGGATCTTGGGGTACTTCTGGAGTCTCCCCAGGGGAGTCAGTCCTCGTCTCGAGTGGGGGCATGCAAGTGCGCTTTCCTCAAGAGCTGTAGCAGCAGGTGTCACGCTTCCCTTCGCGTGCATCAAGGGATATGTGGCTTTCCCTCGAGGCTATCCCAGGAGGCTTTCCCATGAGGCTTTCCCACAGGGCTGTCCCACGTGCCACCGTTGTGTGAGTCGATCCTCGGCTTGAAAATCGACGCCAGTGCAGGGAAAAACAGGTTTTCCCTGTAATGGACTGAGATATCTGGGGGATTCCTGGGAAATGGTGGCACGACCCTGGAGTTCCTCTCGCCTTTCCTGTGGAGAGCGCCTCCTCTTGAGATTCGACGGGAACACCTGGAATTCTTTCCCGACCACGCAGGGAAAGGATCCCTCCTCTCGAGCTAGGGAGGCAGAAACGGGGCTCCTCTGGATGTGCCCGGGACTCTCGTGCTTCCTCTCGAGTGGAAGACGGGTATGTCGGGGAACTTCTTGAGTTGCAGCAAGGGTGTGAAGGACCCCTTTGGAAGTTCCAGATGTTAGATGTGATTTAGCCTCAGACGCCTCAGCGGAAATGGGCCTCATCTCGCCTGGGAGGGGAGAACCTCCTGGATTTTTCGAGTTGCGGCAGCTGCTCTCGACTTACGACGGGGACCTCAGGGACCCGCTCTGGTGGCCTCAGGAAAGGCCAGTCCCCATGGCGAGGTTGCTCGGGGGCCTCTCGGGATTCCTCTCCCTCAATGCCGGGGCGTAAGACCTTGTGAGGAGTCGGTTCCGGAACCTGAGGATTCCTCTCCAGTGCCCACATGGATCTTGGGGTACTTCTGGAGTCTCCCCAGGGGATCAGTCCTCGTCTCGATTGGGGGCATGCACGAGCGCTTTCCTCCCGAGCAGTAGCAGCAGTGTCCACGCTTCCCTTCGCGTGGATCAAGGGATCTGTGGCTTTCCCACGAGGCTTTCCCACAGGGCTGTCCAACGTGCCACCGTGGTGTGAGTGGATCCTCGGCTTGAAAGTCGAGGCAGTGCAGGGAAAACAGATTTCCCTGGAATGGACTGAGATATCTGGGGGGACTCTGGGAATGGTGGCACGACCCTGGAGTTCCTCTCGCCTTTCCTGTGGAGAGCGCCTTCCTATTGAGATGCGACGGGAACGCGGGGAATTCTTTCCCAACCACGCAGGGAAAGGATCCCTCCTCTGGAGCTAGGAGGCGGAAACGGGTCTCCTCTGGATGTGGGCAGGGACTCTCGTGCTTCCTCGAGTGGAGACGGGAATGTCGGGGAACTTCATGAGTTGCAGCAAGGGTGTGAAGGACCCTTTTGGAAGTTCCAGATGTTAGATGTGATTAGCCTCCAGAGGCCTTCAGCGGAAATGGGCCTCATCTTTGCCTCTAGGGTAGAACCTCCTGCATTTCTCGAGTTGCGGCAGGTGCTCTCGACTTACGACAGGGACCTCAGGGACCCGCTCTGGTGCCTCAAGAAAGGCCAGTCCCCATGCGAGTTGCTCGGGGGCCTCTCGGGATTCCTCTCCCGTCGATGCCGGGGCCTAAGACCTTGCTTGGAGTCGGTGCCGCGGAACGTGAGGATTCCTCTCCAGTGCTGACATGGATCTTGGGCTACTTCTGGAGTCTCCCCAGGGAGTCATGTCCTCGTCTCGAGTGGGGGCATGCACGTGCCGCATTACTCCCGAGCTGTAGCAGCAGTGTCACGCTTCCCTTCGCGTGGATCAAGGGATCTGCGGCTTTCCCTCGAGGCTTTCCCATGAGGCTTTCCCACAGGGCTGTCCCACGTGCCACCGTGATGTGAGTCGATCCCTCGCTTGAAAGTCGAGGCAGTGCAGGGAAAACAGGTTTCCCTGGAATGGACTGAGACATCTGGGGGACTCTGGGAATGGTAGCATGACCCTGGAGTTACTCTCGCCTTTCCTGTGGAGAGCGCCTCCTCTTGAGATACGACGGGAACGCCGGGAATTCTTTCCCGACCACGCAGCGAAAGGATCCCACCTCTGGAGCTAGGAGGCGGAAACGGGGCTCCTCTGGATGTGGGCGGACTCTCGTGCTTCCTCTCGAGTGGAGACGGGTATGTTGGGGAACTTCTTGAGTTGCAGCAAGGGTGTGAAGGACCCTTTGGAAGTTCCAGAGCTTAGGTGTGATTAGCCTCGAGACGCCTCAGCGGAAATGGGCCTCATCTCACCTGGAGGGTAGAACCTCCTGAATTTTCTCAGTTGGCGGCAGGTGCTCTCGACTTACGAAGGGGACTGATGGACCCCGCGCTGGTGGCCTCATGAAAGGCCAGTCCCATGGGAGTTGCTCGGGGCCCTCTCGGGATTCCTCTTCCCTCGATCCCGGGGCCTAAAGATCTTGTGTGGAGTCGGTGCTGGAACCTGAGGATTCCTCTCCAGTGCTGACATGGATCTTGGGGTACTTCTGGAGTCTCCCAGGGGAGTCAGTCCTCGTCTCGAGTGGGGCATGCACGTGCGCTCCCGAGCTGTAGCAGGAGTGTCACGCTTCCCTTCTTGTGGATGAAGGGTTCAGGGGTTTACCTCGAGGCTTTCCCATGAGGCTTTCCCACGAGGCTTTCCCAAGGGCTGTCTCACGTGCCACGTTGTATGAGTCGATCCTCGGCTTGAAAGTCGAGGCAGTGCAGGGAAAACTGGTTTCCCTGGCTTGGACTGAGCATCTGGGGAACTCTGGGAATGGTGGCACGAACCTGGAGTTCTCTCGCCTTTCCTGTGGAGAGCGCCTCCTCTTGAGATGCGACGGGAACGCCAGGAATACTTACCCACCACCTAGGGAAAGGATCCCTCCTCTGGAACTATGAGGCGGAAACGGGGCTCCTCTGGATGTGGGCGGGACTCTCGTGCTTCCTCTCGAGGGGAAACGGGTATGTCGAGGAACTTCTTGAGTTGCAGCAAGGGTGTGAAAGACGCTTTGGAAGTTCCAGAGGTTAGGTGTGATTAGTCTCGAGACGCCTCAGCACAAATGGGCCTCATGTCGCCTGAAGGGAGAACCTCCTGAATTTTCTCGAGTTGCGGCAGGTGCTGTGGACTTAAGACGGGGTCCTCAGGGACCGCGCTGTGGTGGCCTCAGGAAAGGCCAGTCACCATGCGAGTTGCTCGGGGCCTCTCGGGATTCCTCTCCCGTCGATGCTG
>NW_017207759.1:0-18135 GCF_001704415.2 Capra hircus | reverse complement strand
TATATACATATATACAGGTGTGTGTGTATATATATATAATATATATATATATATATATATATATAGAGAGAGAGAGAGAGAGAGAGAGAGAGCTGTGCCATTTGTCATAGGCCACTTAGTTAGCAAGTGATAGAGCTGGGGTTCTGAATTATTCGGGCTTCTCCAAAGAAACAGGACGAATAGGATATCTGTCTCTCTGTCTCTGTTTTTCTCTATAAATAGATATTTATGATGAAGAGGTGGCTCATGCTGTTATGGAAGCTGAGAAGCTCCAGTATCTGCCATCCGCAGGCTGGAGGCCCAGGGAGGCTGGTGGTATAGTCCAGCTCAAGCCTGAAGGCCTGAGAACCCAGGAGCCAATGGCATAGCTCCAGGTCTGAGTCCAAGGCCTGAGCGTCAGGAGTGTCGGTCTGAGGCAGGAGTAGACGGATGTCTCAGCTCAAGCAGAGCACGTTTGCCTTTCTTCCACCTTTTTGTTCTGTTTGGAATCTCCACAGATTGGTGCTGAACACGCTGATAAGGCGATTTCCTTTTCTCAGACTAGCAATTCCAGTGCTAACCTCTTCTGGAAGCAACCTCACAGACACACTCAGAAAACTGTTTCACCAGTTCTCTGGGCTTCCTCTGTTGTTGTTTAGTCGCTAAGTTGGGTCCGACTCTTTGCGACCCCCCAGACTTTAGCCTGCTGGCTCCTCTGTCCATGGGATTTCCCAGGCAAGAACAGTGGAGCGGGTTACCAGTCCCTTCTCCGGGATATCTTCCTGACCTTCGCACCTCCAACATTGGCAGGCATATTCCTTATGCTGAACCCAGCTTCCTTAGCCCAGTCTAGTTGACACGTAAGATGAGCCATCACAAGTTTCCACTCAGATTGTCTGCTTTCCCAGCCTGAACTCTGACTTTGCCGAGTGACCTTTTATAGCAGGTACTTATTTAATACATGTTTACTAAGAAAAACTGTACTGAAGTCCAGAGGTGTAAGTGAGCAGGAATAAATTAATTTGAAAACACGAAACAGGAAGAAGTAAAATTAGAATCAGCAGGTAGCAGTTCTCTTCTAGGAGGAGGGCAAGAATGGAATTTTCTTCTAGAAGAAGGAATCCTTCCAGCAGGAGGAGAGCAAGGTTGGAAGAACAGGAGAGAGAGGAGCACAGAAGACGGACCTAATCTGGGGGAAGCTTGGGACTTGTGCTTTTGAATTAAATTCAATGGGTGCTGGGCGGCAGCACACAAAGGCAGGCGCAGGATTGCCAGTCGCCATACCTGGATCCTGGCACAACCCCACAAATGCTCCAAGCGCGACTTAAGCTGTTACCGGAAGGGATCGATGGGGGCAGGTGCACATTTCAAGCTCACAAGCCTGCTTGTGAGGAGCCTGATGCCCAGACGGTTGTGACTTGCTCTGGATCCCACTGTGGGGCAGCGGTGCTGACTACAGTTCTGGTTCTTTCTGCTTTGTTTCCATGCTTTGTAGAGAGTAACGGATGACTTTCTCTCACCCTTCCTGTTGTTGGAGAGGGTCCTCTAAGGGTGTGGGGCTGCTGCGCTTCAACTTTCATTCTGCCTGCACCTCTCAGAAAATGCATGTTTCCCTGTCCCTGCGACTTCCACTTTGGTCCAGGCCCAAGCTATCTCATGCCTCCCCATAGAGCCTTACTAGTACAGTGGAAGGAAGTTGATGGCGTTCTTCCACATCACCCTTTTTGAGTGATACATCTTTTTCCTTGTGACTTCTTAACCCTTTATATGAAGATGTCATTCCCAAGGGGCCACTTACTAGCCTTGAGGTGGGGACTTCAGCCTTCAGGCTGCTTCATGGTGTCATACAGGAACTCACGTGCTCAGTGGGAGAAGTGTCCTGAAGCCTTAATCAACCTACCCACTGTCCTTTACCCAGCTCAAGCAAGAACTCTTTAGAGAGCCGACCAGGAACTCAGGTTTTTGGGGTGAACACGTGCTGGACGGTGGAGGAGAGAAAGCCCAAGGGTCCCCCAATAGATGGCAGCTCAAGGTGGATATGTGTTATGCCAGTTCTCAAGAAAGAAAAGTAAACCAGTTCTCACACTTCCTGGGTAATAAGGTAGCTGTAGCAATATATATATCATGAGATCCTGACTTTGTCTGAATTTTGAGAATTGTCACTGAGGTTGAGACTTTTCTGTGGTGCCCTAAACCCTTGATAAAAGAGAATGATTCGTTATCTCCTTTTATTGAAGAATGATATTAGAAGCCAAAATGTGGGTGCTGGGTGTGCGTGTTGCTACTTACTATTTTTTGCTTCTAGCTCTCTCTGCTGACAGAGTCAAGAAATGTGTGTGTGTGTATACTAACTCTAGTATATACACATGTCTGTCAAATGGCAACCCACTCCAGTGTTCTTGCCTGGAGAATCCCAGGGACGGGGGAGCCTGGTGGGCTGCCGTCTATGGGGTCGCACAGAGTCGGACACAACTGAAGCGACTTAGCAGCAGCAGCAGCCTCAGTGTTTCTATATGTAACCATCTGTATCTGTATTAAGCTAAACATAAATTCATACCCTATCTCCAAATCTAATCCCTTAGCACACGGATCATTCTAGCCTCCTCCCTTTGCTTGTCTATAATTTCCTATTCCAGGTTCCCACCATGTGTTAGCTGATGGATGAAATAACCGTCCTTAAGGAACTGGTGAGGGTGGGGTGTGCTGACCAAAGTAGTGGTTGGAAATGAGTAGCATCTATAAGACCAGAGGCAAAAGCAACTGTGTATTAAGCACTGTACACTAGCTGTCAAAATTGTTTTCCATAGGGGTGTGGGTTAACAGTTATCACAGTGGGGGAGGGAGAGAGTGGGACAAATGGGGCAGGTTGAAACAAGTTCAATTCCGGTGTAACTTTTTTTGTCTTTTTGTTTGTTTGTTTGTTTTTTAATTTTTACAGTGTTGTGTTGGCGTCCACTGCACAACAGCGTGGATCAGCCTCAACTACACATCCATCCCCTCCCTCTGGAGCCTACCCCCCTTCCCTTAGCGCAGCCCTCTGGGTCATCACAGGGACTGGGCTCCCCTGTGTTACCCGTTTTACACACAACAGTGCGTGTACGTTGATGCTGCTTTCTCCGTTTGTCCCACTCTCTCCCTCCCCC
The DNA here is from genome assembly GCF_001704415.2 of Capra hircus. Lineage (NCBI taxonomy): Eukaryota > Metazoa > Chordata > Mammalia > Artiodactyla > Bovidae > Capra > Capra hircus. The sequence continues at coordinate 15,013 of NW_017207759.1, read as the reverse complement.
ACTGTGAGAACTGTTAACCCACACCCCTGTGGGAAACAGTTTTGACAGCTAGTGTACAGTACTTAGCTGTGCAGTTCCGTTTGTTTCTCTTACAGATGCTACTCGTTTCCAGCTATTACTTTGGCCAGCACACCCCACCACTCTATCACTTCCCTCAGCATGGCTGTCTCATACATTAGTAATATTACATTTAGATTCTTTTGCATTCTATCCTGGAATGTCCTCTTTTCTCTCCTTCTAAATGATTTTCAAGAATTTGCATACATTTTAAGGTTTACTCTTGTGAAGTTCTCTGGGCTTTTGACAAATGCTTAATGTCTTGTATTTACCTTTACAGTATTGTACAGAATAAGTTCGCTGCTTTAAATAATCCTCCCATGTTCCACCTGTTCAGGTCTCTCTACTCCCAAATCCTTGGCATACACTGACTCGGATACTGTCTGTATCTCCTTGCCTTTTCCAGAATGTTGCATGATTGGATTCATACTAGCTTCTTTCACTTAGCAATACGCCTTTAAGATTCATCCATGTCTCTTTGTGGCTTGATAGATCCCTGATTTCTGTTGCTGAATAGTAGTGCGTAGTCTGGAAGCACCACAATCTGTATCTTTTCATCCAGTCAGTGTCCATCATTGAGGGACATCTTGGGTTCTTCCAGTATTTGGCAATTATGAATAAAGCTACTATAAACATACACACGCAGGTTTTTATGTGGATGTAAGTTTCAAATCAGTTGGATAAATACCTAGAGAAATGTGCCTCATTTGATTGAATACCTTGCTTTCAGCATCTGCCTCCCTCTAGTTCCACTTGGACAGTATCAGCACACTGAAAGCTAACTAGTTCTGTTGCTGAGCTATCTGTATATACTGAACTTTTCTCTTTGTCTATAAGTGGTAGGCATTGCCACCTCTGTTGTTGAGAGTTTTTTATTAGTTGGAAGGTGATAATGGGAGAGTAGAGCGATTATGTCATTGGTGCAGCCCTGGAGTCAGGATCTGGTTTGCTCTGGTGCATGGAATAGGAGCTTAACCCTGATCTCTGAAGGCTTCTTTCACTTTCCCTGGTGTGGCAGAAAGCGGCAGCCAGTAACGTGGGGCGTGTGCTACAGCCAGCCATTCACCCTGTTGGACTTGGGAAGACGGCCTGCCTGTGCATGGTCCTTTCACGTCTCTGGGTCAAGTTGGGGTAGCCAGTCTGTTTTACAGGTATGTGGACCGTGTGCTCTGGTTACTGTCTGGTTTTCAGGTCACTGGTATGAAGGGAACCAGCACTGCAGTCAGTGTAGTCCAGCCCTCCTCCCAGTTTACCCACACCTTGATTTGAGAACAGTTGCTGGCCTGTGGAAGTTTGGGGTTTAGTCATCTGGAGTTCACCTACCTTTTATTTTTAAAAGACACTGGCTGATTACCTGCCACCTTGCAACATTGTGCTGTTTTTTAAACTATGTTATTTAATCCGTTTAACAACCTTATGAAGTGGGGCTTTCCATTTTTTATAGATGAGGAAACTGAGACTGAGGACGGTTAGCTAATAAGAGGCCGAGTTGGGATCTCCTGGTGTTGGTACTTTCTTAGGGCATCACACCATCTCTAGAGAGAAGCGTGATGGAGAAGAAGGCACCCACCTAGCTGGAGAGGGAGGAGCAGAGCATCTTCTCAGACTCACCGGGATGCACCTTAGCTATGAACAGCAGAAGGAAGGGTAGTTTCTTTATTTGTGAGAGGCAAAAAGCACCTTGGCCCAGGTGCTTTTACTCTCCTGGATGCTGCGCCTCGCCTGGCCTATTTAGATTTGAATTGTTTTTATTCTGGAAATCGTCAAGCATGTGAAGAGCAGAGAGTCTAGTAGAGTTGCTCTTATACTTACCACTCAGGTTCTAGGATTATCAGGGTTTTGCAATTTTTGCTTTCTCTATTTTGTAGTTAACTTTAGTTTTTATTATTTTTTTATTTATACTTTTTTTGGCTGGAATATTTCAAAACAGTATTGATGATAACAGTGTTACCATTGCCTTATCTCCCTGATCTGTGTGGCATCTCTCCTTTGGATGGATTTTCTATTATTATGTATCATGTGGTGGGTTGGGTATTTATTTTACTTACAAATACTGGTATGGTCCTAAGCCTATGCCATGCCCTTTTCTAAGTTCTTTACAAATGTTAACCTGTTTTCTCTTCATTGCCATCTTATGAAGTAGATTTTTTTTTCTTTCGTAGAGATTTAGAGATTTTTTAAAAAGAGATTATTTTTTTTTATTTTGGAGATGATGAAATTGAGGTACAGAAAGGTTGAGGAGACTGTTTGGAGTCAGGCAGTGGCCTCGCTGGTCTCCAACTCAGATTGTATGGCTTCATAATCTGTGCTTTTAATTGCCATCCTGTACTAGCCACTGTTGTGCTCAGTGGTGTCCAGCTGTTTGTGATGACCCTCTGGACTGTAGCCTACCAAGCTTCTCTGTCCATGGATTCTCCAGGCAAGAGTACTGGAGTGGGTAGCTGTTCCCTTCTCCAGGGGATCTTCCCAACCCAGGGGTTGAACCCAGGTCTCCTGCATTGGCAGGGGGATTCTTGACCACTAAGGCACCTGGGAATCCTGTACTAGAGATGTGGTTAATTCAAGTCCGTTACTATCTTCTGTTCCCTAGTACTGCTAAGATACAGGAAGGAAAGAATTAACTCTTGCCTGCAAGTGCTCCCAGTGTGGTGGGAAAAAGGACCTGGAGCCTGATAGCTCTAGCACACAGGGGTAAATGTTGTAATAGTTCCATGTAAGATTCAGTGGGACTGTGAAAGATAGATCCTGCAGGACCTCCTGGGGAAGTTCAAGGTCAGTTTCACAGAAGCTGTGATTCTGACTCTCAGATCACAAGGATGGATGAGGAGGAGGAAATTTAGGCAGAGGGGATATCCTGGACTTCAAGATGAGAATCCAGGGAGGACTAGAGAGAGATGGATGTCGTTTTAGACATCTAAGGGAGTGTAATCATGAAGGCACTGACTTGTCTACTGAAAAATCTGTGACTCTATCCTGCTGCTGGTGGGAAGCTACTGATGGATTTCAAGCAGAGAAAAAGCATGGTGAGGTTTGCACATGAACTAAGCTCTCTCTAGGGACAATGAAGAGGATGGTTTGGGAGGAGAGCATGACTGGATGCCTTTTCAAATGTGCTGGCAAGAAATGCTGGGGTCTAAACCAGAGCCTTGACCATGGGAATGAAGAGGATGGATCTGAGAGGCGAGGACTAGGGGGTCCTTGTTATGTAAGTGTTCATTATCTGGATTTCGGAATTATGAGGTTGCCTAGGAAATTGACAGTGATCATAATGTTAAATTTTAACTAACAAAATGATTTCTTATAAAAACAGCCCCAAGTGACAAATGCAGCCTGAGGTGACCTGGAGTGCATCTTGCCCTTGTATAAGCACCTCCATGATTGTCATAGTATGTGAGACTCTCTTTTAGCAGACTGGAGCCAGAGTGTCTCCTGCAGACTCTGAAGATGTGAGCTGCATGTCTGGGGAGGTGGTGGTCATGTGGAAAGCATTGGTGGGCAGCTTTCAGGAGCTGAGAGTGATCCCAGCTGACAGCCAGAAAGAAAACACTGCCCCACTTCCTATAACTCCAGGGAACTGAATTCTACTAACAACTGTGTGAGCTTTGAAGGGGACCCCAAAGCTCCAGGATAAAACACAGCCTGGTTGGTAGCTTGATGCCCTGTGAGACCCTGGGCAGAAGACTCTGGTAAGCAGTGCCTGGACTGCTGGCCCAAGGGAGCAGGCAGGTGGTAAACATGTTGTTTTAAACCGAGAATTTCGTGGTAATCTGCTGCACAGCAGTAGAACACCGAGTCCCCCATTCAGTCTTCCTTTAACACTGGCATTTTTCTCGTCCATCCTTGAGGTCTGTCTGCCAGTGTTTGGCTTTCAGATATGGCAGTACAGTGCAAATGCCATGCAAATATATTTCAAAGTGAAACCGCAAACCTTTCAAAAGGTGTAGGATTATGCAAGTCAATAAAAGGATTGCTGGAGCCCTACTCAAACCATTCTGCAGACAAATGAGGACCGAGCATGGTTAGACCCACTCATAATTGGTGAGAAAAATAACCAGAATGCTGATGAGAAACCAGTCTCAAAAGAGAAAGATTTGAATATTTTTGAATATCAAGAAGTTCCTTTGGGAAAATGCAAGCCCTTAAATAATTTTTGCAGAGATTACCCTCGTATGGCAGTGTTGTGTAGAAGTCAGAGGGGACATGAAGGATGGCATGTTGTTGTGCAGTTCTGTTGCAGTAAGGGGGAAATTGCAACAATAAATCAATAATTAATTAACTTTCAGTCCAATCTAAGAATTAATGCAAAATTCAATGTAACCTAAATGTTTCACGTTTTATGCAATGTTTTGCATTTTAAATAAGCTTATTTGTATGATTTTTATTTTATTTAAAAAGATTAAGTCTTGGTCTGCTCTTCTATTTTTTCCCACTATTTGCTGTGAAGGTTGGTTCTCATTTTCAGGGGCGTTTCTAGTGCCAGCTGACCCTGGGATGTTTTACCCTTCAGGGCACATGGGACAGGTGACATAGCCTTCTACTTTGATTTTCGATAGTAGGGAGCTTTTTCTCCTGTCTTCCAGGATGCTAGAATCACTAATTAGAGGATTATTATATAATGTCTAAAGTAACATTTTTGCATATACACACACACACGGTATCCCTAGAGCACGGATAAGGCTACCCACTCCAGTATTCTTGGGCTTCCCTAGTGGCTCAGACAGTAAAGAATCTGCCTGCAGTGTGGGAGACCTGGGTTCGATCCCTGAGTTGAGAAGATCCCCTGGAGGAGGGCATGGCAACTCACTCCAGTATTCTTGCCTGGGGAATCCCCGTGGGCAGAGGAGCCTGGCGGGGTACAGTCCGCGGCGTCACAAAGAGTTGGACACGACTGAGCGACTATGCACAGCACAGCCCATGCACGCAATATAAAAGCCAAATATAATAATGAGGATTATCTTGGGATTTGTGGTGAAAAACATAACAAAACCTTATGCATGCATATTCAGGAAGGAATGCGTGTGTATCCCCCACTTCCCTACTTTGGAATCAGAGTTGAGCTCTGAACCTTTGGTTGACACCACCTTTCTTCTCTTGCAGGGGACACTGAGGTTCTGAGGCTACCAAGATGTGGTGGGAGCACATCCTAAAAGGGACTTAACTTAGTGATTACCTGTTGCCTTGGAGGCAGAAAAACCAGTTCTTTACTCCTCCTCTTTCCTTCATAGTTACTTGTCTTAACTTTTTATTTGTATATTTATTTGCAAGCTTTAAAATAACACTGGTAATTATGGCATCAAGAGAGCGTAGTCCTGATGTGATGGGTCTGTCCAGCACCATTTGTTCAACCTCAAGAAGCACAGTGAAACTGCGTTCTGGTTGGCACTGTGTTATAATGCACGTCGCTGTGCTTGGTTATGAGATGTTGTGATCGTCTCCCACAAACGAGTGTGGAAAGCCTGTGAGGTGTTTCTGCAGAGCACAGAGTTATTTTTAAACAACAACTTCTGTGTTTTTAGATGTAAAACCTGATTCACATTTACTATATTAAAGTTTTTAGAAAAATGAGGGGAAAAAGAAGACAATTTGTCAGTAATCCTGCTGGGCAAAAGTAGCCACTGTGAAACCTATTGGTCCCTCTTTCCTAGACTGTAATTTTAGCCAAAATGGAATCTCTTTAACAAGAATGAGATCTTGTAGAAGGTTTTGTAATTTTTTTTACTTAATATTTTATAAGATTAATCTCCCTGAATAATCCTTTACGGCATCATTTAAAAAAAATAGGAACCAAGGAAATTTATTATATGTGTAATTGATATGCACTACCAGAAAAAAATGTTAAAAGAATCATTGGCAGAAGCACTACAATTTTAAACAAAAACTCAGGTCTGCAGAAAGAATGACATAAAAGAAGTTAAGTACAATTTCTTTTATTTTCTTAATTTCAGGCTCTAAAGCACATCGTTTTTAATGGCTGGATATATTTACCTGGTAGTAAATGGATATACTGTAATTTATTTAAACAGACCTTCATTGTTTGACATTCAACTTATTACTAGCTTCTCACAGCTCTTGTCAACATCTTTGTAGTTCTGTCACTGAATACATTCAACATTGTTCCTTTAGAATAAATTGCTAAATGGAATTATTGCATTGAATGGTATGTAGCTTCTGAGGCTTTGGATGCGTATGGTACCAAATTGCACCCTTCTACCAAATATGGTACCAAATACGCGAATACGAGTGTGCTGGATTCTCTGCTGCTCCTTTGATGTACAGAGATATCTTATAGACATGCGTGGCTCAGACGGTAAAAGCGTCTGCCTACAATGCGGGAGACCCGGGTTCGATCCCTGGGTTGGGAAGATCCCCTGGAGAAGGAAATGGCAACCCATTCCAGTACTCTTGCCTGGAAAATCCCATGGATGGAGGAGCCTGGTGGGCTGCAGTCCATAGGGTCACAAAGAGTCGGACATGACTGAGTGACTTCACTTTCACTGATAGACATGTGAAGCTAGTTGAAGAGTGGATGCTGGGGGATAGTTCATGGAACTATACAGGTCACTGATGGTGAGTAGGAATCTGATTCAGAATGGCCTTGTATGTGCAGCAGGTGTCCAGAGCTCGCGACTAGTTAGCTGCCTGCTGCCCTGGTTTGAAATTTCCCAGGGTCTGAGATGCCATGTGATGTGGAGGACAGAAGCCAGGCTGTGCGTGTCCCTGCCTGATTCTGCTGCTGCGCTCACGCAGCCGTATGGAGATCATAAATACGAAAGCGCTGGGGACAGTTCCCAGGGCCGCAGGAATACGTGGGAAATGAACTATACTGCTGTTGTTATGTCCCTGGCTTGCCGTTCTGACCACGAGGAGCACTCTTCCTGGCAGGGGGAACTAGTGGCAGCCCAACATCATAGCCAATTTACTCACTTATTGATTTTCTGTCTGCCTATTGCAGAAAGAGGCTGGACTGATTGGCACTGATTCTCGCTCATGTTAAGGACTTCCACAGAAATGGCCTCTGGTAATGTCAAAGGCTTGCTGGAGTTTTCAGATAAAAGATGTTATTTGGTATAAGCAAATGATGCCCTTTGCGATTGTTTTGTAAATTACTTGTGGCTTGCTGGGAAACTTGCTCAGTATTCTGTTCTACAAACTTCTGCAAATGAGATAATTCTTCCTATATTTATGTTGCTGGAGCTAGGCCATTTTCATGATGCTTGATTAATGCTCTATTGTTAGTGTCCCTGGTAAGATGCGGACCACTTGGATTACTGAAATGCAGAGGGTGTACTTGCGTTTGTTGCAATGCCGAAGACCCAACTCTGGCAAACACTGAGAATGACTTAATTTTGTTTCAACTTGGTGCAAAAGAGCAGATTGGCTGGCAACTGTTAAATCTTTGGAAAATATGACAAATATGATATGAACACAGGCTGCATGTATTATATGCCATCCGTGAAGTGCAGGAAGTTTAACTGAACAATACCAGTGTGTTAAACATGCTGATTTTTTCTTCAGCTATTTAACAGTTGGCTGATATTCAGTTCAGTTCAGTTCAGTCGCTCAGTCGTGTCCGACTCTTTGCGACCCTATGGATCGCAGCACGCCAGGCCTCCCTGTCCATCACCAACCCCCAGAGTTCACTCAGACTCACGTCCATCGAGTCCGTGATGCCATCCAGCCATCTCATCCTCGGTCGTCCCCTTCTCCTCCTGCCTGCGATCCCTCCCAGCATCAAAGTCTTTTCCAACAAGTCAACTCTTCACATGAGGTGGCCAAAGTACTGGAGCTTCAGCTTCAGCATCATTCCTTCCAAAGAAATCCCAGGGTTGATCTCCTTCAGAATGGACTGGTTGGATCTCCTTGCAGTCCAAGGGACTCTCAAGAGTCTTCTCCAACACCACAGTTCAGAAGCATCAATTCTTCGGTGCTCAGCCTTCTTCACAGTCCAACTCTCACATCCATACATGACCACAGGAAAAACCATAGCCTTGACTAGACGGACCTTAGTCGGCAAGGTAATGTCTCTGCTTTTGAATATGCTATCTAGGTGGGTCATAACTTTTCTTCCAAGGAGTAAGTGTCTTTTAATTTCATAGCTGCAATCACCATCTGCAGTGATTTTGAAGCCCAAAAATATAAAGTCTGACACTGTTTCCACTGTTTCTCCATCTATTTCCCATGAAGTGATGGGACCAGATGCCATGGTCTTTGTTTTCTGAATGTTGAGCTTTAAAGCCGTCTTTTTCACTCTCCTCTTTCACTTTCATCAAGAGGCTTTTTAGTTCCTCTTCACTTTCTGCCATAAGGGTGGTGTCATCTGCATATCTGAGGTGATTGATATTTCTCCTGGCAATCTTGATTCCAGCTTGTGTTTCTTCCAGTCCAGCGTTTGATTATTGAATAGTTTTCACAGGTTTGGATTTGCATGATATTATATGTGCTGTGATATGTATATCACATCATTTTACCTTACAATAGGGCATCTAAGAATGGTCTTTTATGTATTCAGCGTTATAGTTATTAATAATTACCCAGAAATTATTGCTTGAAACTACCATTATAAATAACCAAAATAACATCCCTATCTAGGTAGACTTTATCTTTTTGAAACATGGAAAAAATTTAACGTGCTCTTCTCCTTTGCTTTTCACTTCTCTTCTTTTCTCAGCTATTTGTGAGGCCTCCTCAGACAGCCATTTTGCTTTTTTGCATTTCTTTTTCTTGGGGATGGTCTTGATCCCTGTCTCCTGTACAGTATCATGAACCTCCATCCCTAGTTCATCAGGCACTCTGTCTATGACATCTAGTCCCTTAAATCTATTTCTCACTTCCACTGTATAATCATAAGGGATTTGACTTAGGTCATACCTGAATGGTCTATTGCTTTTCCCACTTTCTTCAATTTAAGTCTGAATTTGTCAATAAGAGTTCATGATCTGAGCCACAGTCAGCTCCCGGTCTTGTTTTTGCTGACTGTATAGAGCTTCTCCATCTTTGGCTGCAAAGAATATATAATCAATCTGATTTCGGTGTTGACCATCTGGTGATGTCCATGTGTAGAGTTTTCTCTTGTGTTGTTGGAAGAGGGTGTTTGCTATGACCAGTGTGTTCTCTTGGCAAAACTCTATTAGACTTTGCCCTGATTCATTCTGTAGTCCAAGGCCAAATTTGCCTGTTACTCCAGGTGTTTCTTGACTTCCTACTTTTGCATTCCAGTCCCCTATAATGAAAAGGACATCTTTTTCTGGGTGTTAGTTCTAAAAGGTCTTGTAGGTCTTCATAGAACCGTTCAACTTCAGCTTCTTCAGTGTTACTGGTCAGGGCATAGAATTGTATTAGTATGATATTGAATGGTTTGCCTTGGAAACGAACAGAGATCATTCTGTTGTTTTTGAGATTGCATCCAAGTACTGCATTTTGGACTCTTGCTGACTATGATGGCTACTCCATTTCTTCTAAGAGATTCCTACCCACTGTAGTACATGTAATGTTCACCTGAGTTGAATTCACCCATTCCAGTTCATCTTAGTTCGCTGATTCCTAGAATGTTGATGTTCACTCTTGCCATCTTCCTGTTTGACCACTTCCAATTTGCCTTGATTCATGGACCTAACATTCCAGGTTCCTATGCAATATTGCTCTTTACAGCATTGGACCTTGCTTCTATCACCAGTCACATCCACAACTGGGTGTTATTTTTGCTTTGGCTCCATCCCTTCATTCCTTGTGGAGTTATTTCTCCACTGATCTCCAGTAGCATATTGGGCAAATTCTCACCTGGGGAGTTCCTCTTTCAGTGTCCTATCCTTTTGTCTTTTCATACTGTTCATGGGGTTCTCAAGGCAAGAACACTGAAGTGGTTTGCCATTCCCTTCTCCAGTGGACCACATTGTGTCAGACCTCTCCACCATGACCCGCCCGTCTTGGGTGGCCCACTGGGCATGGCTTAGTTTCACTGAGTTAGACAGGCTGGGGTCCGTGTGATTGGATTGGCTAGTTGTCTGTGATTGTGGTTTCCGTCTCTCTGCCCTCTGATGCCCTCTCTCAGTGCCTACCGTCTTCCTGGGATTTCTCTTACCTTGGATGTGGGGTATCTCTTCATGGATGCTACAGCAAAGCACAGCCGCTGCTCTACCTTGGATGTGGGGTAGCTCCTCTTGGCCACTGCCCCTGACCTTGGACATGGGGTAGCTCCTCTCGGCCACTCCTTGGAAGGAAAGTTATGTCCAACCTAGACAGAAAAAAATGCAGAGACATTACTTTGTCAACATAGGTCCATCTAGCCAAGGCTATGGTTTTTCCAGTGTTCATGTATGGATGTGAGAGTTGGACTATGAAGAAAGCTGAGTGCGGAAGAATTGATGCTTTTGAACTGTGGTGTTGGAGAAGACTCTTGAGAGTCCCTTGGACTGCAAGGAGATCCAACCATTCCATCCTAAAGGAGATCAGTCCTGGGTGTTCATTGGAAGGACTGATGTTGAAGCTGAAACTCCAGTACTTTGGCCACCTGATGCAAAGAGCTGACTCATTTGAAAAGACCCTGATGCTGAGAAAGATTGAGGCAGGAGGAGAAGGGGGAGACAGAGGATGAGATGGTTGGATGGCATCACGGACTCAATGGACATGAGGTTGGGTAAACTCTGGAGTTGGTGAGGGACAGGGAGGCCTGGCGTGCTGCAGTTCATGGGGTCACAAAGAGTTGGACATGACTAAGCGACTGAACTGAACTGGACTAAGTTCTTCTGGCCTTAGGAAGCATGACTACAAACAAAGCTAGTGGAGATGATGGAATTCCAGTTGAGCTACTGCAGATGTTAAAAGATGATGCTGTGAAAGTGCTGCATTTAGTATGCCAGTGAATCTGGAAACTCAGCAGTGGCCACAGGACTGGAAAAGGTTTTCATTCCAATCCCAAGGAAAGGCAATGCCAAAGGATGTTCAAACTACTGCACAATTGCACTCATCTCACATGCTAGCAAACTAATGCTCAGAATTCTCCTAGGCAGGCTTCAACAGTATGTGTACTGTCAACTTCCAGATGTCTAAGCTTGTTTTATAAAAGGCAGAGGAACCAGAGATCAAATTGCCAGCATCGGTTGGATCATTGAAAAAGCAAGAGAATTCCAGAAAACATCTGCTTTTGCTTTATTGACTATGCCAAAGCTTTTGACTGTGGATCACAACAAACCATGGAAAATACTTCAAGAATGGGAATACCAGACCACATGACCTGCCTCCTCAGGAATCTGTATGCTGGTCAAGAAGCAACAGTTAGAACTGGACATGGAACAGCAGACTGGTTTCAAATCGGGAAACGAGTACGTCAGGGCTGTATATTGTCATCCTGCTTATTTAACATACATGCAGATTACATCATGTGAAACGCCGGAGTGGATGAAGCACAAGCTGGAATCAAGATTGCCGGGAGAAATATCAATAACTTCAGATACGCAGATGACAACAACCTTATGGCAGAAAGTGAAGAAGAACTAAGAAAGTGAAACAGGAGAGTGAAAAGTCTGACTTAAAACTCAACATTCAGAAAACTAAGATCATGGCATCCGGTCCCATCACTTCATGGCAAATAGATAGGGAAACAATGGAAACAATGACAGACGTTATTTTTTGGGCTCCAAAATCACTGCAGATGGTTAATGCAGCCATGAATTAAAAGATGCTTGCTTCTTGGAAGAAAAGCTATGACGAACCCAGACAGCTTATTAAAAAGCAGAGGACATTACTTTGCCAACAAAGGTTCTTCTAGTCAAAGCTGTGGTTTTTGCAGTAGTCATGTATGGATGTGAGAGTTGGGCTACAAAGAAAGCTGAGTGCCGAAGAATTTATGCTTTTTGAACTGTGATGTTGGAGGAGACTCTTGAGAATCCCTTGGACTGCACGAAGATCCAGCGAGTCCCTCCTAAAGGAGATCAGTCCTGAATATTCACTGAAAGGATTGCTACTGAAGCTGAAAGTCCAATACTTCTGCCACCTGATGCGAAGAGCTGACTCATTTTAAAACACCTTGATGCTGGGAAAGATTGAAGGTGGGAGGAGAAGGGAACGGCAGAGGATGAGATGGTTGGATGGCATCACTGACACGATGGACATCAGTTTGAGTAGGCTCCGGATGTCAGTGACGGACCGGGAAGCCTGGCATGCAGCAGTCCATGGGATCATAAATAGTCGGACATAGCTGAGCAACTGAACTGAAGCTCTTCTGATGATTTATGTGTCAATGATTCTAATGATGTCAAGTTTCTTTTAATGATTTAAATATGTCAAAAATTGACATATTTTTCTCAATGCTCTCCTAATATTTTTTAAAGCAAACTACTTTCCTGCAGTTTAGATTGCAGGAGAACATGCCTTGCATACAGAACCAGATTTCTCATACTTAAAAAGTTGGCCTGTATCTGGTGTTTCGATAAATACTTATTTAATCAACAAATATTTGAGTATCACTATCTGAAGGTATTCTCGGCATTGGGAAACAGATGAGTGATGTCTCTTCTCATGGAATTTGTGTTAAAATAGGGAAGATTCATTATATTAATGACACAACAGCATTATAAACAAAGTAATATCAGATAGTTGTGAGTCTTGTGAAGAAAATAAAAGGGGTGATGTGACAAGAGTGACATTGGGAGAGGGCAGGATGGGCATGCTTTGGTGGTGACTGGGCGGGCTTTTCTGAAGAGGTGTAATTCAAGCTAAGGCCTGAATGTTGACGAAGAGCAAGTCGTGCCAAGATCTGGTCATGGCTGAGGGCATCAGCAAGTGAAAGACTGAGAGGCAAAAATGAGCTTGGCCTCTGCCAGCGACACAAAGAAATGTCCCATAGAGTGTAGTGGGCAAGAGCGGCTTGACTCGTGATTGGAGAGAGAGGCAGGCGCAGGTCATGGAGGGGCCTTCCAGGACGTGGCTGGTAAGGAGTTTGATGTTTTATAATCTGGGTCTGTAAGCTGGCAGTCAATGAGGTTTTGCAGAGTTTTACTTCTTGTAATTGGTATTGCAAACACCATGTGACATTTGCAGTAGCAGCCTCACCCTCTCACCCTTCTCAGCTCCACGTACAACCTGCTTCATCTCTTTCCTCTGGTAGCCCTGCACGTATTTGGCTCCCCATCTTCCCAGGCTAGGGAGTTGCTCAGTCGAGTCCAACTCTTTGGTTCCCCATGGACTGTAGCCCACGAGGTTCCTCTGTCCATGGGATTCTCCAGGCAAGAATATGGGGGTGGGTAGCCAATCCTTCTTCAGGGGATCTTCCCGACTGAGGGATCAAACCCACATCTCCTGCACTGCAGGCAGTTCCCTTACCATCTGAGCCATCAGGGAATCCCCGGCTAGCGTCTTGAGTTTTATTGTTTTCTGCTTGGATGGAATCTGCGCCCCACTGCCCTCTCCAGGGTTTCTGTCTCTTCTGAACATATTTTCCGAGAACATCAGGAATTGGTAGAATTTCAGTGTTGTAAGGAGGGTAGTGGAAGAGGGGTGAGATATCAGGGTGAGCACAGTGGAGTTTTTTGAAAGCAGCGTCTGTTTCCAGAAGCGAGGAGTGCCCACTATGTTGCTTTCCCTGGAGTCCTTAAGGAGAAGGGGCCCTGCATCGGGGCAGTTGTTGGACCCCACAATCCAACAGTTGTTCCCCTGCCAAAGCCATCTACTACCCTGTAACTGAGCTTGCCCATAGAGCGTTAGCTAAACCAGCTCTTCTCTTGGCTTCAGCTTGTTTCTCTTTTAGCGGCTTCAGGGTGCCCGTACCTCGGGTGCTCTCATTGACGCGCTCAGATTGGAAAGTACTCCTCGGTTCCTTGAGTGACAGGCCTGCTCTGAGGATCTTCAGTCCCCTGTCCTCTCCTTCAGCTTGCTAGCTTGCTTCCTTCCTGGATAGTGTTTTTTGTGACTTTCTTCTGAGTATTCTTTTCCTGGCAGTCTTTTCCTGCTTGAGAGTGCTTTCTGCTTAATGCACTGTAGGGCAAAGGCGGTGGGGCAGCCACCCGGCTTATTTCTTCTCTCTCCTCTCCACAACCCGTAGATCTTGCCATTACTAGGTTCTGTCCACCAGCCGCCCTGCTGCTGGCCCGGTGGTGTGGAAGTGCAGTGGGAGAAGATTCCTGTAGTCCCCAGGTCCTTTTGTGTGTGTTTGCTGATTTACGGAGTTGCTGGAGGAGTTGTGTTAAGGCTGGCAGAGGAAGATAAGGGATTCCAGGAATTCTTGCTGCTGTCTCCCAAATAGCTGGCTAAATTCCTTCCTCTTCCTCCCCCTTAGAGAGGCCTGGGGGCAAGAGAGAGTTGAGCTCAGGTTGATCCTGTAATTGACCTCTGTATGTTTGTCACTGACTCACTCTTGATCTATCTGGTGAATTAAAATTGGCCCACTAATTTTAATAATGAGAATAATAATAGTTGTTTTAGTTGCACATTTATTTAGCCTCAGCATTACCCAGATTGCTTGCATAGATCCTGGCTTGGTGTTTGACCAACAGTGCGCTGTTACTCAGATGGAACAATTGTCTCCTTACAGTTAAGCGGAATCATTTGGGCTTTTCAGCCAGTAATAGGCTTTTAGGTCTCCCAACTCGGTATCCTGGATTACTTGAATGGCTTCAGCCAGCGGTTCTCAGCATGTGGTCCCCAGACCATCAAGCAGTAGGCTCACCTGGAAACTTGTTAGAAATGCAGAGTCTCGATCCCTACCTACAATCTACTAAACCAGAGACTCTGGGGTGGAGAATCCACAGTCTGTTTTAACAAGTGCTTTTGGTGATTCTAAAATGGGAAACATCTCTAGATAGCTAGCAAAGTAATGCTCAGATTTCTCCAAGCCAGGCTTCAATACGTGAACCGTGAATTTCCAGATGTTCAAGCTGGTTTTAGAAAAGGCAGAGGAACCAGAGATCAAATTGCCAACACCAACTGGAACATCAAAAAAGCAAGAGAGTTCCAGAAAAACATC
>NW_017207758.1:0-4267 GCF_001704415.2 Capra hircus | reverse complement strand
TCTCTATTAGACTATATGTTCGTTGTTAATCAGGTATATGTCTTCATTTAATTTTTTCAACTCAGTACCTAGTTGATCTTTCACTTGAGATGTTGATGGTACATGCCTCTTATACATTGCTATCTTACACAGTGTGTAAAGTAAGATTTGGGCAAACAGACCAGATCCTGTATTTTCATAGTAGTCTAATAGCCCCATGCTGGGTAAGGGTTCTCCTTTGCAGTCAGTCAGACTTCCGTGGTGGCTCAGAGGTTAAAAGTGTCTGCCTGCAATGTGGGAGACCTGGGTTTGATCCCTGAGCCAGGAAGATTCCCCGGAGAAGGAAATGGCAACCCACTCCAGTATTCTTGCCTGGAGAATCCCATGGACAGAGGAGCCTGGTGGGCTACAGTCCACAGGGTCGCAAAGAGTCCTACACAGCTGAGCAACTTCACTTTCACTTTGCAGTGAGTCACTGAGTTTTTCTCCAGACATCCTGTTACATTGTAGGTTTTCATATTCTTGGTATATATTCAGTGATGGGTAATAGGTTCTGAAGTAAGGAAGAAAAGAACTTTAAAGTAGTTTTTCAAAAGAGTTTTTTAAAAACCTTTAAACTGCTTACTATTTGAGTATATATTTTTCCTTAAAAATAAAAAATACATATTGTTGAGTCACAAAACATTTATGGATTACTTATGGTACCATTATTATACTAGGAACAGTAGGGCCACACCAGTGTCATAAAGATATTTCTTGACTTGAAGAAAAAGGGAAGAAGAAATATAACTGGCTAAAATATTTCTGTATGATAGTCACCTTTTTGTATTTTATCCATAATTCCTGTTAATACTTACAATCACATTATTTTCTTGATGAAGAAATCTGGCTCAAACTGGCTCATGAACTCACCTAGGGTAATATAGCTTGTGAGGGGCAGAGAAGGTATTTGAAATCAGTTAATTTTGTGTGTCTCTAAAGACAACACTAGTTCCACCCTTTACTATAGATATCATCTCTAGAAGATATGAATTCACAGAGATAGGAGTTCTAGGGCAAATTCTTTAACCTCTTTTCTCTATCAGTTTCCTAATATAGTTAATTGAAATAATTATCCTAATACCAACTTAACTGAAGAGCAGTGTTTCAATGATTGAAAAAATATGTGTAAAATGATTAGCACAGTGACTGAAACAGTAAGTTCTCATTGGAAGCTACTGTGATTATTACTATCATTAAATCACACTATCTCTAAAACAAAAACAAAGCAGTTGTATGTATGTATATATATATATGTATGTATATGTGTGTGTGTGTGTGTGTGTGTGTGTGTGTGTGTGTGTGTATCTCCAAACAAACACAAGAAGCTCAAAATGTTGAATGTAGGACTTTAAGCAATGGCACTGAAACTCAGGCCCATGTTGTGTGTCTCAGGGCTTCCCTGGTGGCTCAGAGGGTAAAGTGTCTGCCTGCAATAAGGGGGATCTTGGTTCGACCCCTGGGTCAGGAAGATCCCCTGCAGAAGGAAATGGCAACCCACTCAAGTATTCTTGCCTGGAGAATCCCATGGATGGAGGAGCCTGGTAGGCTATAGTACACAGCGTCACAAAGAGTTGGACACGACTGAACGACTTCACTCTCACACTTGTGTGTCTCATGTTTTTGTACAGTTTAAGAAGAGCAACAACTTTAACGTGCACTGTTGAAGCATGTGAAATGTAGAGGCTAAAGCACAAGCTTATTATACTATAATATGTTTATAAAGTCTATAAGTTTGAGTTTATAGGAACTCAAAGTGATGTTTGGCTTTGGAGAATGAAGTGAGTTAGAGAAAGTTAACAGTGCTGACAGGGTTGTCATAGAAGTGCTGGTAGAGGGGTTACAGAAGATATGCCATGTAGCATGAAGAAAGACCCAGAAATCAGAATAAGAAATTGTATATGAAGAAAATGAAGTCAGTCCAGCAGAAATGAAGGCTTTTAAATATTTCATTTTCTAATTATCTGCTGGATCACGGAAAAGCAAGAGAGTTCCAGAAAAACATCTATTTCTGCTTTATTGACTATGCCAAAGCCTTTGACTGTGTGGATCACATAAAACTGGAAAATTCTGAGAGAGATGGGAATACCAGACCACCTGACCTGCCTCTTGAGAAATCTGTATGCAGGTCAGGAAGCAACAGTTAGAACTGGACATGGAACAACAGACTGGTTCCAAATAGGAAAAGGAGTACATCAAGGTGTATATTGTCACCCTGCTTATTTAACTTATATGCAGAGTACATCATGAGAAACGCTGGACTGGAAGAAACACAAGCTGGAATCAAGATTGCAGGGAGAAATATCAATAACTCAGATATGCAGATGACACCACCCTTATGGCAGAAAGTGAAGAGGAACTAAAAAGCCTCTTGATGAAAGTGAAAGGAGAGTGAAAAAGTTGGCTTAAAGCTCAACATTCAGAAAACGAAGATCATGGCATCTGGTCCCATCACTTCATGGCAAAATAGATGGGGAAACAGTGGAAACAGTGTCAGACTTTATTTTTGGGGGCTCCAAAATCACTGCAGATGGTGACTGCAGCCATGAAATTAAAAGACGCTTACTCCTTGGAAGAAAAGTTATGACCAACCTAGATAGCATATTCAAAAGCAGAGACATTACTTTGCCGACTAAGGTCCGTCTAGTCAAGGCTATGGTTTTTCCTGTGGTCATGTATGGATGTGAGAGTTGGACTGTGAAGAAGGCTGAGCACCGAAGAATTGATGCTTTTGAACTGTGGTGTTGGAGAAGACTCTTGAGAGTCCCTTGGACTGCAAGGAGATCCAACCAGTCCATTCTGAAGGAGATCAGCCCTGGGATTTCTTTGGAAGGAATGATGCTAAAGCTGAAACTCCAGTACTTTGGCCACCTCATGTGAAAGACTTGCTGGGAGGGATTGGGGCAGGAGGAGAAGGGGACGACAGAGGATGAGATGGCTGGATGGCATCACGGACTCGATGGACGTGAGTCTGAGTGAACTCCGGAGTTGGTGATGGACAGGGAGGCCTGGTGTGCTGTGATTCATGGGGTCGCAAAGAGTCGGACATGACTGAGCGACTGAACTGAACTGAACTGAACTGTAAAGAACAGCTAATTCTTTTCAACAACCCATGTTGGTAGTTGCGTTACTTTCAGACCTGCAGGCAGCATTCTTAGTTCAGTTCAGTTCAGTTCAGTCGCTCAGTCTGTCCGACTCTTTGCGACCCATGAATCAGCACACCAGGCCTCCCTGTCCATCACCAACTCCCGGAGTTCACTCAGACTCACGTCCATCGAGTCAGTGATGCCATCCAGCCATCTCATCCTCTGTCATCCCCTTCTCCTCCTGCCCCAATCCCTCCAGCATCAAGTCTTTTCACATGAGGTGGCCAAAGTACTGGAGTTTCAGCTTTAGCATCATCCTTCCAAAGAAATCCAGGGCTGATCTCCTTCAGAATGGACTGGTTGGATCTCCTTGCAGTCCAAGGGACTCTCAAGAGTCTTCTCCAACACCACAGTTCAAAAGCATCAATTCTTCGGCTCAGCCTTCTTCACAGTCCAACTCTCACATCCATACATGACCACTGGAAAAACCATAGCCTTGACTAGACGGACCTTAGTCGGCAAAGTAATGTCTCTGCTTTTGAATATGCTATCTAGGTTGGTCATAACTTTTCTTCCAAGGAGTAAGCGTCTTTTAATTTCATGGCTGCAGTCACCATCTGCAGTGATTTTGGAGCCCCAAAAATAAAGTCTGACACTGTTTCCACTGTTTCCCCATCTATTTCCATGAAGTGATGGGACCGATGCCATGATCTTCGTTTTCTGAATGTTGAGCTTTAAGCCAACTTTTTCACTCTCCTCTTTCACTTTCATCAAGAGGCTTTTTAGTTCCTCTTCACTTTCTGCCATAAGGGTGGTGTCATCTGCATATCTGAGGTTATTGATATTTCTCCCGCAATCTTGATTCCAGCTTGTGTTTTCTTCCAGTCCAGCGTTTCTCATGATGTACTCTGCATATAAGTTAAATAAGCAGGGTGACAATATACAGCCTTGACGTACTCCTTTTCCTATTTGGAACCAGTCTGTTGTTCCATGTCCAGTTCTAACTGTTGCTTCCTGACCTGCATACAGATTTCTCAAGAGGCAGGTCAGGTGGTCTGGTATTCCATCTCTCTCAGAATTTTCCACAGTTTATTGTGATCCACACAGTCAAAGGCTTGGCATAGTCAATAAAGCAGAAATAGATGATTCTCTGCCTGCACTGC
>NW_017207757.1:0-4267 GCF_001704415.2 Capra hircus | reverse complement strand
TTAGGTGTGATTAGCCTGGGGACGCCTCAGAGGAAACGGGCCTCATCTCGCCTGGAGGG
Source organism: Capra hircus (assembly GCF_001704415.2). Lineage (NCBI taxonomy): Eukaryota > Metazoa > Chordata > Mammalia > Artiodactyla > Bovidae > Capra > Capra hircus. The sequence continues at coordinate 4,208 of NW_017207757.1, read as the reverse complement.
GAGAACCTCTGGATTTTATCGAGTTGCGGCAGTTGCTCTCGACTTATGACGGGGACCTCAGGGACCCGCTCTGATGGCCTCAGGAAAGGCCAGTACCCATGCTAGTTGCTCGGGCCTCTCGGGATTCTTCTCCCGTCGATGCAGGGGCCTAAAACCTTGTTTGGAGTCGGTGCGGAGTACGTGAGGATTCCTCGCCAGTGCTGATGTGGATCTTGGGGTACTTCTGGAGTCTCTCCCAGGGTAGTCAGTCCTCGTATCGAGTGGGGGCATGCACGTGCGCTTTCCTTCCGAGATGTAGCAGCAGTGTCACACTTCCGTTCGCGTGAATCAAAGCAACTGTGGCTTCCCTCGAGGCTTTCCCACGAGGCTTTCTCTCGAGGCTTTCCCACGAGGCTTTCCCACAGGGCTGTCCCACGTGCCACAGTGGTGTGAGTCGATCCTCGGCTTGAAAGTAGAGGCAGTGCAGGGAAAACAGGTTTCCCTGGAATGGACTGGGACATCTGGGGGACTTAGGGAATGGTGGCACGTCCCTGGAGTTCCTCTCGCCTTTCCTGTGGAGATCGCCTCCTCTTGAGATGCACCGGGAAACACTGGGAACTCTTTCCCGATCACTGATGGAAAGGATCCCTCCTCTCGAGCTAGGAGGCGGAAACGGGGCTCCTCTGAATTTGGGCGGGACTCTCGTGCTTCCTCTCGAGTGGAGACGGGTATGTTGGGGATCTTCTTGAGTTGCAGCAAGGGTGTGAAGGACCCTTTGGTAAGTTCCAGAGGTTAGGTGTGATTAGCCTTGAGACACCTCAGCGGAAATTGGTCCTTATCTCGCCTGGAAGGGAGAACCTCCTGGATTTTCTCGAGTTGTGGCAGGTGGCTCTCGACTAACGACGGGGACCTCAGGGACCCGCTCTGGTGGCCTCAGGAAAGGCCAGTCCCCATGCAAGTTGCTCGGGGGCCTCTCGGGATTCCTCTCCCTTCGATGCCAGGCCCTAAGACCTTGTTTGGAGTCGGTGCCGGAACCTGAGGATTCCTCTCCAGTGCTGACATGGATCCTGGGGTACTTCTGGAGTCTCCCCAGGGGAGTCACTCGTCGTCTCGAGTGCGGGTATGCACGTGCGCTTACCTCCCGAGCTGTAACAGCAGTGTCACGCTTCCCGTCGCGTGGATCAAGGGATCTGTGGCTTTCCCTCGAGGCTTTCCCACGAGGCCTTCCCACAGGGCTGTCCCACGTGCCACCGAGGTGTGAGTCGATCCTCGGCTTGAAAGTCGAGGCAGTGCAGGGAAAACAGGTTTCCCTGGAATGGACTGACACATCTGGGGGACTCTGGGAATGTGGCACAACCCGGGAGTTCCTCTCGCCTTTCCTGTGGAGAGCGCCTCCACTTGAGGTGTGACGGGAACGCCGGGAATTCTTTCCCGACCACGCAGGGAAAGGATCCCTCCTCTCGAGTTAGGAGGCGGAAACGGGGCTCCTCTGGATGTGGGCGGGACTCTCGTGCTTCCTCTCGAGTGTAGTCGGGTATCTCGGGGAACTTCTTGAGTTGCAGCAAGGGTGTGAAGGACCCTTTGGAAGTTCCAGAGTTTAGGTGTGATTAGCCTCGAGACGCCTCAGCGGAAATGGGCCTCATCTCGCCTGGAGGGGAGAACCTCCTGGATTTTCTCGAGTTGCGGCAGGTGCTCTCGACTTACGACGGGGACCTCAGGGACCCGCTCTGGTGGCCTCAGGCAAGGCCAGTCCCCATGCGAGTTGCTCGGGGGCCTCTCGGGATTCCTCTCCAGTGGATGCCGGGGCCTAAGATCTTGTGTGGAGTAGGTGCCGGAACCTGAGCATTCCTCTCAAGTGCTGAGATGGATCTTGGGGTACTTCTGGAGTCTCCCCAGGGGAGTCAGTCGTCGTCTCGAGTGGGGGAATGCACGTGCGCTTTCCTCCCGAGCGAAGCAGCAGTGTCACGCTTCCCTTTGCGTGGATCAAGGGATCAGGGGCTTTCCCTCGAGGCTTTCCCACAGGGCTTTCCCACGAGGCTTCCCCACAGGGCTGTCCCACGTGCCACCGTGGTGTGAGTCGATCCTCCCTTGAAAGTCGAGGCAGTGCAGGGAAAACAGGTTTCCCTGCAATGGCCTGAGAAATCAGGGGGACTCTGGGAATGGGGCCTGATCCTGGAGTTCCTCTCGTCTTTCCTGTGGAGAGCGCCTCCTCTTGAGATGCGACAGGAATGCTAGGAATTCTTTCCCGACCACGCAGGGAAAGGATCCCTCCTCTCGAGCTAGCAGTCGGAAACGGGGCCACTCTGGAAATGGGCGGGACTCTCATGTTACTCTTGAGTGGAGACCGGTATGTCGGGGAACTTCTTGAGTTGCAGCAAGGGTGTGAAGGACCCTTTGGAAGTTCCAGATGTTAGATGTGATTAGCCTCGAGACGCCTCAGCGGAAATGGGCCTCATCTCGCCTGGAGGGGAGAACCTCCTGGATTTTCTCGAGTTGCGGCAGGTGCTCTCAACTTACGACGGGGACCTCAGGGACCCGCTCTGGAGGCCTCAGGAAAGGCCAGTCCCCATGCGAGTTGCTCGGGGGCCTCTCGGGATTCCTCTCCCTTCGATGCCGGTGCCTAAGATCTTGTGTGGAGTCGGTGCTGGAACCTGAGGATTCCTCTGCAGTGCTGACATGGATCTTGGTGTACTTCTGGAGTCTCTCAGGGCAGTCAGTCCGCTACTCCACTGGGGGCATGCACGTGCGCTTTCCTCCCGATCTGTAGCAGCAGTGTCACGCTTCCCTTCGCATGGATCAAGGGATCTGTGGCTTTCCCTCGAGGCTTTCCCACGAGGCTTTCCCACAGGGCTGTCCCACGTGCCACTGTGGTGTGAGTCGATCCTCGGTTTGAAAGTCGAGGCAGTGCAGGGAATAAAGGTTTCCCTGGAATGGACTGAGACATCTGGGGGACTCTGGGAATGGTGGCACGACCCTGGAGTCCTCTCTATTTTCCTGTGGAGAGCGCCTCCACTTAAGATGCGTTGGAAACGCCGTGAATTCTTTTCCGACCATGCAGGGAAAGGATCAATGCTCTCGAGCTATGAGGCGGAAACAGGTTTCCTCTGGATGTGGGTGGGACACTCGTGCTTCCTCTCGAGTGGAGACGGGTATGTCGGGGAACTTCTTGAGTTGCAGCAAGGGTGTGAAGGACCCTTTGGAAGTTCCAGAGGTTAGGTGTGATTAGCCTCGAGACGCCTCAGCGGAAATGGGCCTCATCTCGCCTGGAGGGGAGAACCTCCTGGATTTTCTCGAGTTGCGGCAGGTGCTCTCGACTTACGACGGGGACCTCAGGGACCCGCTCTGGTAGCCTCAGAAAGGCCAGTCCCCATGCGAGTTGCTCTCGGGCCTCTCGGGATTCCTCTCCCGTCGATGCCGGGGCAAAGATCTTGTGTGGAGTAGGTGCCAGAACCTGAGCATTCCTCTCCAGTGCTGACATGGATCTTGGGGTACTTCTGGAGTCTCCCCACGGGAGTCAGCCGTCGTCTCGAGTGGGGAATGCACGTGCGCTTTCCTCCCGAGCTGAAGCAGCAGTGTCACGCTTCTCTTTGCGTGGATCAAGGGATCAGGGGCTTTCCCTCGAGGCTTTCCAACGAGGTTTTCCCACGAGGCTTTCCCACAGGGCTGTCCCACGTGCCACCGTGGTGTGAGTCGATCCTCGGCTTGAAAGTCGAGGCAGTACAGGAAAAACAGGATTCCCTGGAATGGACTGAGACATCTGGGGGACTCTGGGAATGGTGGCACGACCCTGGAGTTCCTCTCGCCTTTCCTGTGGAAAGCGCCTCCTCTTGAGATGCGACGGGAACGCGGGAATTCTTTCCCGACCACGCAGGGAAAGGATCCCTCCTCTCGAGCTAGGAGGTGGAAACGGGGCTCCTCTGGATGTGGGCGGGACTCTCGTGCTTCCTCTCGAGTGGAGACGGGTATGTCGGGGATCTTCTTGAGTTGCAGCATGGTTTTGAAGGACCATTTGGAAGTTCCAGAGGTTAGGTGTGATTAGCCTCGAGACACCTCTGCGGAACTGGGCCTCAACTCGCCTTTAGGGGAGAACCACCTGGATTTTCTCGAGTTGCGGCAGGTGCTCTCGACTTACGTTCGGGAACCTCAGGGACCCGCTCTGGTGGCCTCAGGAAAGGCCAGTACCCATGCGAGTTGCTTGGCGCCTCTCGGATTTCCTCTCCAGTCGATGC
>NW_017207756.1:0-4268 GCF_001704415.2 Capra hircus | reverse complement strand
TTTTCTCGAGTTGCGGAAAGTGCTCTCGACTTTTCGACGGGGACCACAGGGGTCCCGCTCTGGGTGGCCTCAGGAAAGGCCAGTCCCCATGCGAGTTGCTCGGGCCTCTCGGGATTCCTCTCCCCGTCGATGCCGGGGCCTAAGACCTCGTGAGAGTTGGTGCCGGTACCTGAGCATTCCTCTCCAAGCTGACATGGATCTTGGGGTACTTCTGGAGTCTCCCCCCAGGGGAGTCAGTCCTCGTCTCGAGTGGCGGCATGCAGTTCGATTTCCCTCCCGAGCTTTAGCAGCAGTGTCACGCTTCCCGTCGAGTGGATCAAGGGATCAGTGTCTTTCCCTTGAGGCTTATTCCATGAGGCTTTCCCAGTAGTCTTTCCCACAGGGGCTGTCCCACGTGCCACCGTGGTGTGAGTCGATCCTCGGCTGAAATCGAGGCAGTGCAGGGAAAACAGTTTTCCCTGGAATGGACTGAGACACCTGGGGGACTCTGGGAATGGTGGCACGACCCTGGAGTTCCTCTCGCCTTTCCTGTGGAGAGCGCCTCCTCTTGAGATGTGACAGCAAGGCCAGGAATTCTTTCCCGACCACACAGGGAAAGGATCCCTCCTCTCGAGGTATGAGGAAGAAACGGGGCTCCTCTGGATTTGGGCGGGACTCTCTCGCTTCCTCTCGAGTGGAGACGGGTATGTCGGGGAACTTTTTGAGTTGCAGCAAGGGTGTGAAGGACCCTTTGGAAGTTCCAGAGGTTAGGTGTGATTAGCCTCGAGACTCCTCAGAGGAAATGGGCCTCATCACGCCTGGCGGGAGAACCTCCTGGTTGCTCTCGAGTTGGGGTTGGTGCTCTCCACTTACCACGGTGTCCTCAGACACCCGCTTTGGTGGCCTCAGGAAAGGCAAGTCCCCATGCGAGTTGCTCGGGGACACTCGAGATTCCTCTTCTGTCGATCCCGGGGCCTAAGATCTTTGTGTGGAGTCGGTTCAGAACCTGAGGATTCCTCTCCAGTGTTGACATGGACCTTGGGTACTTCTGGAGTCTACCGAGGGGAGTCAGTCCTCGTCTCGAGTGGGGGGCATGCACATGCACTTTCCTCCCGAGCTGTAGCAGCAGTGTCACGGTCCCTTAGTGTGGATCAAGGGATCTGTGGCTTTCTCTGTAGGCTTTCCCACGAGGCTTTCCCACGAGGCTTTCCCACAGAGCTGTCCCACGTGCCACCGAGGTCTGAGTCGATCCTCGGCTTGAAAGTCGAGGCATTGGGGGGAAAACAGGTTTCCCTGGAATCGACTGACACATCTGGGGGCTCTGGGAATGGTGGCACGACCCTGAGTTCCTCTCGCCTTTCCTGTGGAGAGCGCCTCTTCTTGAGATGCGACGGGATCGCCGGAAATTCTTTCCCGACCACGCAGGGAAAGGATCCCTCCTCTCGAGCTATGAGACTGAAACGGGGCTCTTCTGGTTGTGGGCGGGACTCTTGTGCTTCCATTCGAGTGGAAACGGGTATGTCGGGGAACTTCTTGAGTTGCAGCAAGGGTGTGAAGGGCCCTTTGGAAGTTCCAGAGGTTAGGTGTGATTAGCCTCGAGATGCCTCAGCGCAAATGGGTCTCATCTCGCCTGGAGGGAGAACCTCCTGGATTTTCTCGAGTTGCGCCAGGTGCTCTCGACTTACTACGGGGACCTCAGGGACCCGCTTTGGTGGCCTCAGGAAAGGCCAGTCCCCATGCGAGTTGCTCGGGAGCCTCTCGTGATGTCTCTCCCTCTCCAGTGTGTCTTGAATCTTGACTGGCCTTTCCTGAGGCCACCAGAGCGGGTCCCTGCGGTCCCCGTCGTAAGTCGAGAGCACCTGCCGCAACTGGAGAAAATCAAGGATGTTCTCCCCTCCAGGCAAAATGAAGCCTATTTCCGCTGACACATCTCAAGGCTAAGCACACTTAAAACTCTGGAACTTCCAAAGGGTCCTTCACACCCTTGCAGCAAATCAAGAAGTTCCCCGACATACCCGTCTCCACTCAAGAGGAAGCACGATAGTTCCGCCCGCATCCAGAGGAGCCCCGTTTCCCCTCATAGCTCGAGAGGAGGGATCCTTTCCCTGTGCGGTCGGGAAAGAATTCCCGGCGTTCCCGTCGCATCTCAAGAGGAGGCGTTCTCCACAGGAAAGGTGAGAGGAACTCCAGGGACATGCCACCATTCTCCGAGTCCCCAGATGTTTCAGTCTATTCCAGGGAAACCTGTTTCCCCGCACTGACTCGACTTTCAAGCCAAGGATCGACTCACACCACTGTGGCACGTGGACAGCCCTGTGGCAAAGCCTCGTGGGAAAGCCTCGTGGGAAAGCCTTGAGGGAAAGCCACAGATCCCTTGATCCACGCGAAGGTAAGAGCGACACTGCTGCTACAGCACGGGAGGAAAGCGCACGTGCATGCCCCCACTCGAGACGAGGACTGACTCCCCTGGGAGACTCCAGAAGTACACCAAGATCCATGTCAGCACTGGAGAGGAATCCTCAGGTTACTGCACCGACTCTATGTAAGGTCTGAGCCCCGGCATCGACGGGAGAGGAATCCGGAGAGGGCCCCGAGCAACTCGCATGGGGACTGGAATTTCCTGAGGCCACCAGAGCGGATCCCTGAGGTCCCCGTCGTAAGTCGAGAGCACCTGCCGCAACACGGTAAAATCCAGGTGGTTCTCCCCTCCAGGCAAGATGAGGCCCGTTCCCCTGAGGTGTCTCGAGGCTAATCACACGTGACCTCTGGAACTTCCAAAGAGTCTTTCACAGTCATGCTGTCAACTCAAGAAGTTCCCCGACATACCCGTCTCCACTCAAGAGAAGCACGAGTGTCCCGGCCACATCCAGGAGAGCTCCGTTTCCGGCTCGTAGCTCGAGATGTGCGATCCTTTCCATGATTGGTCGGGAAGGAATTCCCGGCATTCCCATCGCATCTCAAGAGGAGGCGCTCTCCCAAGGAAAGGGGAGAGGAACTACAGGGTCGTGCCACCATTCGAGACTCACCCAGATGTCCAGTCCATTCCACAGAACCTGTTTTCCCTGGCACTGCTTGGCCTTCATGCGAGGATCGACTCACACCACCGTCACACGTGGGACAGCCCTGTGGGAAAGCCTAGAGGAAAGACTCGAGGGAAAGCCACAGATCCCTTGGTCCAGGATGAGGAAGCGTGACACTGCTGCTACAGCATGGAGGAAATGTCACCGCTCATGCCCCCACTCGAGACGAGGCCTGACTCCCTTGTGGAGACTCGAAAGTACCACAAAATCCATGTCACACTGGAGAGGAATCCTCAGGTTCCGGCCCCGACTCCACACAAGGTCTTAGGCCCCGGCATCGACGGAGAGGAATCACGAGAGGCCCCCTATGCAACACGCATGATGACTGGCGTTTCCTGCGGCCGCCAGAGCGGGTCCCTGAAGTCCCTGTCGTAACTCGAGAGCACCTGCTGAAACTCGGGAATATCCAGGAGCCTCTCCATTCCAGGCGACATGAGGCCCATTTCTGCTGAGGCATCTCGAGACTAACCACACCTAACCTCTGGAACTTCCAAAGGGTCCTTCACACCCTTGCTGCAACTCAAGAAGTTCACCGACATACCCGTTCCTCTTCACATTATCCATAATGGTGGTGTCATCTGCATATCTAAGTTTTTATTGATATTTCTACAGGCAATCTTGATTCCAGCTCATGTATCTTCCATCCCAGCATTTTTCATGATGTACTCTGCATATAAGTTAAATAAACAGCGGGTGACAATATACAGCCTTTGCATACTCTTTTTCCTTTTTTGGAACCAGTCTGTTGTTCCATGTCCTGCTCTAACTGTTGCTTCCTGACCTTCATCCAGATTTCTCAAGAGGCAGGTTAGGTGGTCTGGTATTCCCATCTCTTTCAGAATTGTGGCTAAAACAACAGTATAAGGACCTTTCCGATGTCAGGCCAAGGAATTGTGTTTCCAGTCATTGAGCCACACCTGATCACTGAGCACAAATTCATGAATCTGTTCTCAAGGGGGAATGATATTCTTTTTTATACAAACTTAGTTACCTGATTTATTACCTTACCTAAATTGTTCCATCTGCTGTGAAATCCCACCCCCTTACTTGTGGCAAATCTGCTAACACCTGCCTCACTGTGGGAGGGGGTCTCCCATAGAAAATTTCATAAGGACAACAACTATCGGAACGTGCGTTACCCATAATATGAGTAAGTCTGCCGGAAGCAAGCCAAGCCCCATCCATGTACAGTCAGTCTCTATGATCCAT
>NW_017207755.1:0-4268 GCF_001704415.2 Capra hircus | reverse complement strand
CTTGCTGCAAGTCAAGAAGTTCTCCGACATACCCATCTCCACTCGAGAGGAAGGACGAGGGTCCACCCACATCCAGCGGAGCCCCGTTTCCGCCTCGTAGCTCGAGAAGAGGATCCTTTTCCCTTCGTTCGGGAAAGAATTCCCGGGGCTTCCCGTCGCATCTCAAGAGGAGGCACTCTCCACAGGAAAGGCGAGAGGAACTCCAGGGCCTTGCCAGCATTCCAAGAGTCCCCAGATGTCTCCGTCCATTCCAGAAGAACCTGCTTTCCCTTCACTGCCTCGACGTTCACGCCGAGGATAGACTCACACCACCGTGACATGTGGACAGCCCTGTTCGAAAAGCCTCGTGGGAAAGCCTCGATGCAAAGCGACTGATCCCTTGAACCACATGTCGGCAAGCGTGACACTGCTGCTACAGCTTGTGAGGAAATCGCAGGTGTATGCCCCCACACACGAATGAGGGACTGACTCCCATGGTGAGACTCCAGAAGTATGGAAAGATTCATGTCAGCACTGGAGAGGCATCCTCAGGGTCTGGCCCCGACTCCACACAAGGCTTAGGCACCGGCATCGATGGAGAGGAATCCCTATAGGCCCCATGGTAACTCGCATGGGACTGGCCTTTCCTGAGGCCACCAGAGCGATCCCTGAGGTCCCCGTCGTAACTCGAGAGCACCTACCACAACTCGGTAAAATCCAGGAGGTTCTCCCCTCCAGGCGAGATGAGCCCATTTCCGCTGAGGTGTCTCGAGGCTAATCACACCTAACCTGTGGAACTTCCAAAGGGTCCTTCACACCCTTGCTGCAACTCAAGAAGTTCCCCGACAAACCCGTCTTCACTCGAGAGAGAAGCACGGGGTCCCGCCCACATCCAGAGGAGCCCCATTTCCGCCTCGTAGGTCGAAATGAGGGATCCTTTCACTGCTTCATCGGGAAAGGATTCCCGCCGTTCCCGCCGCATCTCAAGAGGAGGCGCTCTCAACAGAAAAGCGAGAGAAACCCCAGTGTCGTGCCACAATTCCAAGGGACCCCCAGATGTCAGTCCATTCCAGAGGAACTTGCTTTCCCTGCACTGACTCTACTTTCACGCCGAGGATCCACTCACTACACATGGAACGTGGTCAGCCCTGTGGGAAAGCCTCGTTGGAAAGCCTCGAGGGAAAGCCACAGATCCCTTGATCCACGCGACGGGAAGTGTGACACTGCTGCTACAGTTCCTGAGGAGAGCTCACGTGCATGCCCCCACATGAGATGAGCACAGACTCCCCAGGGGAAACTCCAGAAGTAAGCCAAGATCCATGTCAGCACTGAAGAGGAATCCTCCGGTTCCAGCCCGACTCCACAAAAGGTCTTAGGCCCGACATCGACCGGAGAGGAATCCCGAAAGGCGCCCTTGCAACTCCCATGGCACTGGCCTTTCCTGAGGCCACCAGAGCGGGTCCCTGAGGTCCCTGTCGTAACTCGAGAGACCCTGCCCAACTCTGAAAATCCAGGAGGTTCTCCCCTCCAGGCGAGATAAGGCCCATTTCCTCTGATGCGTTTGAGGCTCATCACACCTAAATTCTGGAAATTCAAAAGGGTCCTTGCTGCAACTCAAGAAGTTCCCCGACATACCCGTCGCCACTCGAGAGGAAGCACGAGGGTCCCGCCCACATCCAGAGGAGACGCCGTTTTGGTATCGAAGCTCGAGATGAGGGATCCTTTCCCTGCTTGGTCAGGAAATAATACACGCCATTCCGCTCGCATTTCAAGGGAAGCGCTCTCCACAGGAAAGGCGAGAGGAACTCCAGGGTCGAGCCACCATTCACAGAGTCACCCAGATGTCTCAGTCCATTCCAGAGGAAACTGTTTTCCCTGCACTGCCTCGAATTTCACGGCGAGGATCGACTCAAACCACGGTGGCACGTGGGATAGCCCTGTGGGAAAGCCTCGTGGGAAATCCTCTTGGGAAAGCCTCGAGGGAAAGCCACAGATCCATTGATCCACGCGAAGGGAAGCATGACACTGCTGCTACATCTCGGGAGGAAAGCGCACGTGCATGTCCCCACTCGAGACAAGGACTGACTCCCCTGGGAGACTCCAGAAGTATCCCAAGATCCATGTCAGCACTGGAGAGGAATCCTCAGGTTCTGGCACCATCTCCACACAAGGTCTTAGGCCCCGGCATCGACGGGAGAGAAATTCTGAGAGCCACCGAGCAACTCGCATGGGGAGTGGCCTTTCCTAAGGCCACCAGAGCGGGTCCCTGAGGTCCCCGTCGTAAGTCGAGAGCACCTGCCGCAACTCGAGAAAATCCAGGATGTTCTCCCCTCCGGGCGAGATGAGGGCATTTCCGTTGAGGCGTCTCGAGGCTAATCACACCTAACCTAAGGAACTTTCAAAGGGTTCTTCACACCCTTGCTGCACCTCAAGAAGTTCCCCGACATACCCGTCTCCATTCGAGAGGAAGCACGAGAGTCCGCCCACATCCAGAGGAGCCCCTATTCTGCCTCCTAGCTCGAGTCGGGGGATCCTTTTCCTGCGTGTTTGGGAAAGAATTCCCGGTGTTTCCGTCGCATCTCAAGAGGAGGCGCTCTCCACAGGAAAGGCAAGAGGAACTGCAGGGTCGTGCCACCATTCCCACAGTCCCCCAGATGTCTCAGTCCATTCCAGGGAAACCTGTTTTCCCTGCACTGCACGATTTTCAAGCCGAGGATCGACTCTCACCATGGTTCCACGTGGGACAGCCCTGTGGGAAAGCCTCGTGGGAAAGCCTCGTGGAAAGCCTCGAGCGAAAGCCACAGATCCCTTGATCCACGTGAAGGAAAGTGGCACTGCTCCTACAGATCGGGAGGAAGCGCACGTGCATGCCCCCCACTCGAGACGAGGACTGACTGCACTGAGGAGACTCCAGAAGTACCCCAAGATCCATGTCGGCACTGGAGAAGAATCCTCAGGTTCCGTCACTGACTCCACACAAGATCTTAGGCCCCGGCATCGACGGGAGAAGAATCCGAGAGGCCCCCGAACAACTCGCATGGGGACTGGCCTTTCCTGAGGCCACCAGAGCGGGTCCCTGAGGTCCCAGTCGTAAGTCGAGGGCACCTGCCGCAACTCGAGAAAATCCAGGAGGTTCTCCCTTCCAGGCGAGATGAGGCCCATTTCCGCTGAGGCGTCTCGAGGCTAATCACACCTAACCTCTGGAACTTCCAAAGGGTCCTTCACACCCTTGCTGCAACTCAAGAAGTTCCCCGACATACCCATCTCCACTCGAGAGGAAGCACGAGAGTCCCGCCCACATCCAGAGGAGCCCCGTTTCCGCCTCCTAGCTCGAGAGGAGGTATCCTTTCCCTGGATGCTCGGGAAAGAATTCCCGACGTTCAGGTCGCATCTCAAGGGAGGCGCTCTCCACAGGAAAGGCGAGAGGAACTCCAGGGTCGTGCCACCGTTCCCTGAGTCCCCAGATGTCTCAGTCCATTCCAGGGAAACCTGTATTCCCTGCACTGCCTTGACTTTCAAGCTGAGGATCGACTCACACCACAGTGGCACGTGGACAGCCCTGTGGGAAAGCCTCCTGGGAAAGCCTCGAGGGGAAAGCCACAGATCCCTTGATCCACGCGAAGGGAAGCGGAACACTGCTGCTACAGCTCGGGGGAGAAAGCGCACGTGCATGCCCCACTCGAGACGAAGACTGACACCCCTGGGGAGACTCGAGAAGTACCCCAAGATCCATGTCAGCACTGGAGAGGAATCCTCTGCTTCCGGCACCGACTCCACACAAGGTCTTAGGCCCTGGCATCTACGGGAGAGGAATCCGCGAGGCCCCAGAGCAACTCGCATGGGGCCTGGCCTTTCCTGAGGCACCAGAGCGGGTCCCTGAGGTCCCGTCGTAAGTCGAGGCACCTGCCTCAACTCGAGAAAATCCAAGAGGTTCTACCCCCAGACGAGATGAGGCCCATTTCCGCTGAGGCGTCTCCAGGCTAAATCACACCTAACCTATGGAACTTACAAAAGGGTCCTTCACGCCCTTGCTGCAACTCAAGAAGCTCCCCGACATACCCGTCTCCACTCGAGAGGAAGCCGAGAGTCCCGCCCACATCCCTAGGAGCCCCGTTACTGCCTCCTAGCTCGAGAGGAGGGATCCTTTCACTGAGTGGTCTGTCAAGTATTCCCGGAGTTCCCATCTCATCTCAAAGAGGAGGCGCTTCTCCACAGGAAAGGCGAGAGGAACTCCAGATTCGTGCACCATTCCAGAGGCCCCCAGATGTCTCAGTCCATTCCATGGAAAC
>NW_017207754.1:0-4268 GCF_001704415.2 Capra hircus | reverse complement strand
GTCACGCTTCCCTTCGCTTGGATCAAGGGATCTGTGGCTTTCCCTCGAGCTTTCCCACGACTTTCCCACGAGGCTTTTCCACAGGGCTGTCCCATGTGCCACCTTGGTGTGAGTCGATCTCGGCTTGAAAGTCGAGGCAGTGCAGGGAAAACAGGATTCCCTGGAATGGACTGAGATATCTGGGGGACTCTGGGAATGGTGGCACGACCCTGGAGTTCCTCTCGCCTTTCCTGTGGAGAGCGCCTCCTCTTGAGATGCGACGGGAACGCCGGGAATTCTTTCCTGATCAAGCAGGGAAAGGATCCCTCCTCTCGAGATAGGAGGCGGACACGGGGCTCCTCTGGATGTGGGCAGAACTCTCGTGCTTCCTCTCGAGTGGAGACGGGTATGTCGGGGAACTTCTTGAGTTGCAGCAAGGGTGTGAAGGACCCTTTGGAAGTTCCAGAGGTTAGGTGTGAATAGCCTCGAGACGCCTCAGCGGAAATGGCCTCATCTCGCCTGGAGGGGAGAACCTCCTGGATTTTCTCGAGTTGCGGCAGGTGCTCTCGACTTACGACGGGGACCTCAGGACCCGCTCTGGTGGCCTCAGGAAAGGCCAGTCCCCATTCGAGTTGCTCGGGGTCCTCGGGATTCCTCTCCCGTCGATGCCGGGCCTAAGACCTTGTGTGTAGTCGGTGCCAGAACCTGAGGATTCCTCTCCAGTGCCGACATGAATATTGGGGTACTTCTGGAGTTTCCTCAATGGAGTCGGTCCTCGTCTCCAGTGGGGGCATGAACGTGCTGTTTCCTTCCGAGCTGTAGCAGCAGTGTCGCGCTTCCCTTCACGTGGGTCAAGGGATCTGTGGCTTTCCCTCGAGGCTTTCCCACAGGCTTCCCACAGGGCTGTCCCAGGCTGTCCCACGTGCCACGGGGTGTGAGTCGATCCTCGGCTTGAAAGTCGAGGCAGTGCAGGGAAAACAGGTTTCCCTGGAACGGACTGAGACATCTGGGGACTCTGGGAATGGTGGCAGGACCCTGGAGTTCTCTCGCCTTTCCTTGGATTGCGCGTCCGATTGAAATGCGACGGGAACGCCGGAAATTCTTTCCCGACCACGCAGGGAAAGGATCCCTCCTCTCGAGCTAGGAGGCGGAAACGGTGCTCCTCTGGATGTGGGCGGGACTCTCGTGCTTCCTCTCGAGTGGAGACGGGTATGTCAGGGAAACTTCTTGAGTTGCAGCAAGGGTGTGAAGGACCCGTTGGAAGTTCCAGAGGTTAGGTGTGATTAGTCTCGAGACGCCTCAGCGAAATGGGCCTCATCTAGCCTGGAGGGTAGAACCTCCTGGATTTTCTCGAGGTGCGGCAGGTGCTCTCGACTTACCGTCGGGGACCTCAGGGACCCGCTCTGGTGGCCTCAGGAAAGGCCAGTCCACATGCGAGTTGCTCGGGGGCCTCTCGGGATTCCTCTCCCGTCGATGCCGGGCCTAAGACCATAGTGTGAAGTCGGTTCCAGAACCTGAGGATTCCTCTCCCAGTGCTGACATGGATCTTGGGGTACTTCTGGAGTCACCCCAGGGGAGTCAGTCCTCGTCTCGAGAGGGGTATGCACGTGCGCTTTCCTCCCTAGCTGTGGCAGCTGTTTGGCACTTCCCTTCGCGGTGGATCAAGGGATCTGTGGCTTTCCATTGAGGCTTTCCCAGGAGGCTTTCCCACGAGGCTTTCCCACGAGGCTATCCCTCGAGGCTTTCCCACAGGGCTGTCCCACGTACCACCATGGTGTGAGTTGATCCTCGGCTTGAAAGTCGAGGCAGTGCAGGGAAAATAGGATTTCCTGGAATTGACTGAGACATCTGGGGGACTCTGGGAATGGTGGCATGACAGGGAGTTCCTCTCGCCTTTCCTGTGGAGAGTGACTCCGAGAATTCTTTCGTTATCACGCTGGGAAAGGATCCCTCCTCTCGAGCTATGAGACGGAAACGGGGCTCCTCTGGATGTGGGCGGGACTCTCGTGCCTCCTCTCGAGTGGAGACGGGTATGTGGGGGAACTTCTTGAGTTGCAGCAAGGGTGTGAAGGACTCTTTGGAAATTCCAGAGCATAAGTGTGATTAGCCTCGAGACGCCCCAGCGGAAATCGGCCCATCTCTCCTGGAAGGGACAACCACCTGGATTTTCTCAAGTTGCCGCAGGTGCTCTCGACCTATGACGGGACCTCAGGGAACCGCTCTGTTGGCCTGAGGAAATGCCAGTACCCATGCGAGTTGCACGGTGGCCTCTCAGGATTCCTCTCCCGTCGATGACGGGTCCTAAGACCTTGTTTGGAGTCGGTGCCAGAACCAGAGGATTCCTCTCCAGTGCTGATATGGATCTTGGGGTACTTCTGGAGTCTCCCCACGGGAGTCAGTCCTCGTCTCGAGTGGGGGCATGCACGTGTGCTTTACTCCCGAGCTGTAGCAGCAGTGTCACTCTTCCCTTCGCCTGGTTCAAGGGATCTGTGGCTTTCCCTCGAGGCTTTCCCATGAGACTTTCCCACGAGGCTTTCCCACAGGGCTGTCCCACGTGCCACCGTGGTGAAAGTCGACCCTGGGCTTGAAAGTCGAGGCAGTGCAGGGAAAACAGGTTTCCCTGGAATGGACTGAGACATCTGGGGACTCTGGAATGGTGTCACGACCCTGGACTCGTGGGAAAGACTTGTGGGGAAAGCCTCGTGGGAAAGCCTTGTGGAAAGCCTCGTGGAAAACCACAGATCCCTTGATCCACGCCAAGGAAAGCGTGACACTGCTGTTACAGCTCGGGAGGAAAGAGCACGTGCATGCCCCACTCGAGACGAGGACTGACTCCCCTGGGGAGACTCCAGAAGTACCCCAAGTTCCATGTCAGCACTGGAGAGTAATCCTCAGGTTCCGCACCGAATCCACACAAGCTCTTAATCCACAGCATCTACAGGAGAGGAATCCCGAGATGCCCCGAGCAACTCGCATGGGACTGGCCTTTCCTGAGGCCACCAGAGCGAGTCCATGAGGTCCACGTCGTAAGTCAAGAGCACATGCCGCAACGCGAGAAAATCCAGGAGGTTCTCCCCTGCAGGCGAGATGAGGCCCATTCGTGCTGAGGCGTCTCGAGGCTAATCAGAGCTAACCTCTGGAACATCCAAAGGTCCTTCACACCCTTGCTGCAACTCAAGAAGTTCCCCGACATACCCGTCTCCACTCGAGAGGAAGCACGAGAGTCCCGCCCACATCCAGAGGAGCCCCGTTTCCGCCTCCTAGCTCGAGAGGTGGGATCCTTTCACTGCGAGGTCTGAAAGAATTCCCGGCGTTGTCGCATCTCAAGAGGAGGCGCTCTCCACAAGAAAGGCGAGAGGAACTCCAGGGTCGTGCCACCATTCGCAGAGTCCCCAGATGTCTCAGTACATTCCAGGGCAACCTGTTTTTCCTGCACTGCCTCGACCTTCAAGATGAGGATCGACTCACACCACGGTGGCACGTGGGACAACCCTGTGGGAAGCCTCGTGAAAGCCTCGTGGGAAAGCCTCGAGGAAAGCCACAGATACCTTGATCCACGCGAAGGGAAGTGTGACACTGCTGCTACAGTTGGAGAGGAAAGCGCCCGTGCATGCCCCCACTCGAGACGAGGACTGACTCCCCTGGGAAGACTCCAGAAGTAACTCAAGATCCATGTCAGCACTGGAGAGGAATCCTCAGGTTCCGGCACCGAGTCCACACAAGGTCTTAGGCCCGGCATCGACGGAGAGGAATCCTGAGAGGCCCCCGAGCTACTCGCATGGGCCCTGGCCTTCCTGAGCCAGCACAGCGGTCCCTGAGGTCCCCGTCGTAAGTCGAGAGCACCTGCCTGCAACTCGAGAAAATCCAGGAGGTTCTCCCCTCCAGCGAGATGAGGCCCATTTCGCTGAGGCTCGAGGCTAATCACACCTAACCTCTGGAACTTCCAAAGGGTCCTTCACACCCTTGCTGCAACTCAAGAAGTTCCCCGACATACCCGTCTCCACTCGAGAGGAAGCACGAGAGTCCGCCACATCCAGAGAGCCGTTTCCGCCTCCTAGCTCGAGAGGAGGGATCCTTTCCCTGCGTGGTGGGGAAAATTCCCGGCGTTCCCGTCGCATCTCAGAGGCGCTCCACAGAAAGGCGAGAGGAACTCCAGGGTTGCCACCATTCCCAGATCCCCCAGATGTCTCAGTCCATTCCAGGGAAACTGTTTCCCTGCACTGCCTCGACTTTCAAGCGAGGATCGACTCACACCACGGTGGCACGTGGGACAGCCTGTGGAAAGCCTC
>NW_017207753.1:0-4269 GCF_001704415.2 Capra hircus | reverse complement strand
GAAGCACGAGAGTCCGCCCACATCAGAGGAGTCCCGTTTCGCCTCCTAGCTCGAGAGGAGGGATCTTTCCCTGCGTGGTCGGGAAAGAATTCCGGGTTCCCGTCGCATCTCAAGAGGAGGCCGCTCTCCACAGGAAAGGCGAGAGGAACTCCTGGGTTGTGCCACCATTCCCAGAGTCCCCCAGATGTCTCAGTCCATTCCAGGGAAACCTTTTCCCTGCACTGCCTCGACTTTCAAGCCGAGAATCGACTCACACCACGGTGGCACGTGGGACAGCCCGTGGGAAAGCCTCGTGGGAAAGCCTCGAGGGAAAGCCACAGATCCTTGATCCACGCGAAGGGAAGCGTGACACTGCTGCTTCAGCTCGGGAGCAAATCTCACGTGGATGCCCCAACTCGAGACGAGGACTGAGTCCCTGGGTAGGCTCCAGAAGTTCCCCAAGATCCATGTCAGCACTGGAGAGTAATCCTAAGGTTCCGACACCGATTCCACACATGTCTTAAGCCCCGGCATCGACGGAGAGGAATCCGAGAGCCCCTGAGCAACTCGCATGGGGTTGGCCCTTCCTGAGGCACCAGAGCAGGTCCCTGAGGTCCCCGTCGTAAGTCGAGAGCACCTGCCGCAACTCGAGAAAATCCAGGAGGTTCTCCCCTCCAGGGGAGATGAGGCCCATTTCCGCTGAGGCTTCTAGAGGCTAATCACACCTAAACTTCTGGAACTTCCAAAGGGTCCTTCACACCCTTGCTACAACTCAAGAAGTTCCCCGGCATACCCGACTCCACTCAGGATGAAGCACGAGAGTCCGCCCACATCCAGAGGAGACCCGTTTCCGCCTCCTTGCTCGAGAGACGGTTCCTTTCCCTGCGTGGTCGGGAAAGAATTCCCGGCGTTCCTTTCGCATCTCAAGAGGAGGCACTCTCCACAGGAAAGGCGTGAGGAACTCCAGGGTTTGCCACCATTCCCAGAGTCCTCCAGATATCTCAGTCCATTCCAGGGAAACCTGTTTTCCCTGAACTGTTTCGACTTTCAAGCCGAGGATCGACTCACACCACGGTGGCACGTGGGACAGCCCTATGGGAAAGCCTCGTGGAAAGCCCGAGGGAAAGCCACTGATCCCTTGATCCACGCGAAGGGAAGCGTTACAATGCTGCTACAGCTCGAGAGTAAAGCGCACTTGTATGCCCCACTCGAGACGAGGACTGAAACCACTGGGACAGTCCAGAAGTTCCCCAAGATCCATTTCAGAACTGGAGAGGAATCCTCAGGTTCCGGAACCGACTCCACACAATGTCTTAGGCCCGGCATCGACGGGAGAGGAATCCGAGAGGCCCCGAGCAACTCGCATGGGGACTGGCCTTTCCTGAGGCCTCCAGAGCCGGTCCCTGAGGACAACGTCTTAAGTCGAGAGCACCTGCGCAACTCGAGAAAATCCAGGAGGTTCTCCCCTCTAGGCGAGATGAGGCCCATTTCCGCTGCGGTGTCTCGAGGCTAATCACACCTAACCTCTGGAACTTCCAAAGGGTCCTTCACACCCTTGCTGCAACTCAAGAAGTTTCCCGACTTACCCGGCTCCACTCGAGAGGAAGCACGAGAGTCCCGCCCACATCCAGAGGAGACCCGTTTCGCCTCATAGCTCAAGAGGAGGGATCCTTTCCCTGCGTGGTCGGGAAAGAATTCCCCGTGTTCCGTTGCATCTCAAAGAGGAGTCGCTCTCCACAGGAAAGGCGAGAGGAACTCCAGGGTCGTGCCACCATTCCCTGAGTCCCCCAGATGTCTCCGTCCATTCCAGGGAAACCTGTTTTCCCTGCACTGACTCGACTTTCAAGCGAGGATCGACTCACACCACGGTGGCACGTGGGACAGCCCTGTGGGAAAGCCACGTGGGAAAGCCACAGATCCTTGATCCACGCGAAGGGAAGCGTGACACTGCTGCTGCTACAGCTCGGGAGGAAATCGCACGTGCATGCCCCCACTCGAGACGAGGACTGACTCCCCTGGGGAGACTCCAGAAGTACCCCAAGATCCATGTCAGCACACTGAGAGGAATCCTCAGGTTCTGGCACCACTCCACACAAGGTCTTAGGCCCCGGCATCGACGGGAGAGGAACCCGAGAGGCCCCCGAGCAACACGCATGGGGACTGGCCTTTCCTGAGGCCTCCAGAGCGGGTCCCTGAGGACAACGTCTTAAGTCGAGAGCACCTGCCGCAACTCGAGAAAATCCAGGAGGTTCCACCCTCCAGGCGAGATGAGGCCCATTTCCGCTGAGGCGTCTCGAGGCTAATCACATCTACCCTCTGGAACTTCCAAAGGGTCCTTCACACCCTTGCTGCAACTCAAGAAGTTCCCCGACATACCCGACTCCACCGAGAGGAAGCACGAGAGTTCCGCCCACATCCAGAGGAGCTCCGTTTCCGCCTCCTTGCTCGAGAGACGGGTTCCTTTCGCTGCTGGTCGGGAAAGAATTCCCGGCGTTCCTGTCGCATCTCAAGTGGAGGCACTCTCCACAGGAAAGGCGAGAGGAACTCCAGGGTCGTGCCACCATTCCCAGAGTCCTCCAGATATCTCAGTCCATTCCAGGGAAACCTGTTTTCCCTGCACTGTTTCGACTTTCAAGCCGAGGATCGACTCACACCACGGTGGCACGTGGGAGAGCCCTGTGGGAAAGCGTCGTGGGAAAGCACGTGGGAAAGCCTCGAGGGAAAGCCACAGATCCTTGATCCACGCGAAGGGAAGCGTGACACTGCTGCTACAGCTCGGGAGGAAATCGCACGTGCATACCCCACTCGAGACGAGGACTGACTCCCCTGGGGAGACTCCAGAAGTAACCCAAGATCCATGTCAGCACTGGAGAGGAATCCTCAGGTTCTGGCACCCACTCCACACAAGGTCTTAGGCCCGGCAACGACGGGAGAGGAATCCCGAGAGGCCCCGAGCAACTCGAAAGGGGACTGGCCTTTCCTGAGGCCTCCAGAGCGGGTCCCTGAGGACAACGTCTTCAGTCGAGAGCACCTGCCGCAACTCGAGAAAATGCAGGAGGTTCTACCCTCCAGGCGAGATGAGGCCCATTTCCGCTGAGGCGTCTGGAGGCTAATCACATCTAACATCTGGAACTTCCAAAGGGTCCTTCACACCCTTGCTGCAACTCAAGAAGTTCCCCGACATACCCGTCTCCACTCGAGAGGAAGCACGAGAGTCCCGCCCACATCCAGAGGAGACCCGTTTCGGACTCCTAGCTCGAGAGGAGGGATCCTTTCCCTGCGTGGTGGGGAAAGAATTCCCGCGTTCCCGTCGCATCTCAAGAGGAGGCGCTCTCCACAGGAAAGGCGAGAGGAACTCCAGGGTCGTGCCACCATTCCAGCGTCCCCCAGATGTCTCACTCCATTCCAGGGAAACCTGTTTTCCCTGCACTGCCTCGACTTTGAAGCGAGGATCGACTCACACCACGGTGGCACGTGGGACAGTCCTGTGGAAGCCTCGTGGAAAGCCTCGTGGGAAAGCCTCGAGGGAAAGCCCCTGATGCCTTGATCCACGCGAAGGGAAGCGTGACACTGCTGCTACAGCTCGGGAGGAAAAGCACGTGCATGCCCCCCCACTCGAGACGAGGACTGACTCCCTGGGAGACTCCAGAAGTACCCCAAGATCCATGTCAGCACTGGAGAGGAATCCACAGGTTTCCGGCACCGACTCCACACAAGTCTTAGGCCCCCGCATCGAGGGAGAGGAATCCCGAGAGGCCCCGAGCAACTCGCATGGTAACTGGCCTTTCCTGAGGCCACCAGAGCGGGTCCCTGAGGTCCCCGTCGTAAGTCGAGAGCACCTGCCGCAACTCGAGAAAATCCAGGAGGTTCTCCCCTCCAGGCGAGATGAGGACCATTTGCTGAGGCTTCTCGAGGCTAATCACACCTAACTCTGGAACTTCCAAAGGGAACTTCTGCAACTCAAGAAGGGTTTACCCTTGCTGCACTCAAGAAATTCCCCGACTTAAGCTCACTGAAAGAATACGAGAGTCCCGCCCACATCCAGAGGAGACCCGTTTCTGCCTCTAGCTCGAGAGGAGGGATCCTTTCCCTGCGTGGTCGGGAAAGAATTCCCGGCGTTCCGTCGCATCTCAAGAGGAGGCGCTCTCCACAGGAAAGGCGAGAGGAACTCCAGGGTCGTGCCACCATTCCAGAGTCCCCCAGATGCTCAGTCCATAACAGGGAAACCAGTTTCCCAGCACTGCCTCGACTTTCAAGCCGAAGGACGACTCACAACACGGTGGCACGTGG
>NW_017207752.1:0-4269 GCF_001704415.2 Capra hircus | reverse complement strand
TCAGAAGAGCCCCATTTCCGCCTCCTATCCCGAGAGGAGGGATCCTTTCCCTGCGTGGTCGCAAAACAATTCCCCGGTGTTCCATCGCATCTCAAAGAGGAGGCACTCTTCACGGGAAAGGCGAGAGGAAACTCCAGGGTCGTGCCACCATTTACAGAGTCCTCCAGATGTCTAAGTCCATTCAAGGGAAATCTGTTTTCCCTGCACTGTTTCGACTTTCAAGCCGAGGATCGACTCACACCACGGTGGCACGTGGACAGCCTGTGGGAAAGCCTCGTGGGAAAGCTCGTGGAAATCCTCGTAGGAAAGCCTTGAGGGAAAGCCTAGAATCCCTTGATCACGCGAAGGGTAGAGTGACACTGCTGCTACAGCTCGGAAGGAAAACGCACGTGCATGCCCCAATCGAGACGAGGACTGACTCCCCTCTAGAGACTCTCCAGAAGAACCCAAGATTCATGTCAGCACTGGAGAGGAATCCTCAGGTTCCGACACCGGACTCCACACATGGTCTTACGCCCCGGCATCGACGGGAGAGGAATCCCGAGAGGCCCCGAGCAACTCGCATGGGGACTGGCCTTTCCTGAGGCCACCAGAGCGGTCCCTGAGGTCCCCGTCGTAAGTCGAGAGCACCTGCCGCAACTCGAGAAAAAATCCAGGAGGTTCTCCCCTCCAGGCGAGATGAGGCATTTCCGCTGAGCCGTTTTGAGGCTAATCACATCTAACATCTGGAACTTCCAAAGGGTCGCTTCACACCCTTGCTGCAACTCAAGAAGTTCCCCGACATACCCGTCTCCACTCGAGAGGAAGCACGAGAGTCAGGCCCACATCCAGAAGAGCCCCATTTCCGCCTCCTATCCCGAGAGGAGGGTCCTTTCCCTGCGTGGTCGGAAAACAATTCCCGGTGTTCCCATCGCATCTCAAGAGGAGGCACTCTCCACGGGAAAGGCGAGAGAACTCCAGGGTCGTGCCACCATTTACAGAGTCCTCCAGATGTCTAAGTCCATTCAAGGGAAATCTGTTTTCCCTGCACTGTTTCGACTTTCAAGCCGAGGATCGACTCACACACGGTGGCACGTGGGCGGCCCTGTGGGAAAGCCTCGTGGGAAAGCCTCGTGGGAAATCCTCGTAGGAAAGCCTTGAGGGAAAGCCTAGAATCCCTTGATTCACGCGAAGGGTAGCGTGACACTACTGCTACAGCTCGAAAGGAAAACGCACGTGCATGCCCAATCGAGACGAGGACTTACTCCCCTCTAGAGACTCCAGAAGTACCCCAAGATCCATGTCAGCACTGGAGAGGAATCCTCAGGTTCCAACACCGACTCCACACATGGTCTTACGCCCCGGCATCGACGGGAGAGGAATACCGAGAGGCCCCCGAGCAACTCGCATGGGGACTGGCCTTTCCTGAGGCCACCAGAGTAGGTCCCTGAGGACCCCGTCGTAAGTCGAGAGCACCTGCCGCAACTCGAGAAAATCCAGGAGGTTCTCCCTCCAGGCGAGATGAGGCCCATTTCCGCTGAGGCGTCTCGAGGCTAATCACACCTAACCTCTGGAACTTCCAAAGGGTCCTTCACACCCTTGATGCAACTCAAGAAGTTCCCCGGACATACCCGTCTCCACTCGAGAGGAAGCACGAGAGTCCCGCCCACATCCAGAGGAGCCCCGTTTCGTCCTCCGAACTCGAGAGGAGGGATCCTTTCCCTGCGTTGTCGGGAAAGAATTCCCGGCGTTCCGTCGCATCTCAAGAGGAGGCGCTCTCCACAGGAAAGGCGAGAGGAACTCCAGGGTCGTGCCACATTCCCAGAGTCCCCAGATGTCTCAGTCCATTCCAGGGAAACCTGTTTTCCCTGCACTGCCTCGACTTTCAAGCCGAGGATCGACTCACAAAGGGTGGCACGTGGGACAGCCCTGTGCGAAAACCTCGTTGGAAAGCCTCGTGGGGAAGCCTCGAGGAAAGCCACAGAACCCTTGACATACGCGAAGGCAAGCGTGACACTGCTGCTACTGCTCGGAGGAACGCGCACGTGCATGCCCACTCGAGACGAGCACTGACTCCCCTGCGGAGACGCGAGAAGTACCCCAAGATCCATGTCAGCACTGGAGAGGAATCCTCAGGTTCCGCACCGACTCCACACAAGGTCTTAGGCGACTGCATCTACGGGAGAGGAATCCCGAGAGGGCCCCGAGCAACTCGCATGGCGTCTGGCCTTTCCTGAGGCCACCAGAGAGGGTCCCTGATGTCCCCGTCATAACTCGAGAGCACCTGCCACAACTCGAGAAAATCCAGGAGGTTCTCCCCTCCAGGCGAGATGAGGCCCATTTCCGCTGAGGGTCTCGAGGCTAATCACACCTAACCTCTGGAACTACCAAAGGGTCCTTCACACCCTTGCTGCAACTCAACAGTTCCCCAACATATCCGTCTCCACTCGAGAGGAAGCACGAGAGTCCCGCCCACATCCGGAGGAGTCCCGTTTCTGCCTCCTAGCTCGAGAGGAGGATCCTTTCCCTGCGTGTTCGGGAAAGAATTCCCGGGGATCCCGTCGCATCTCAAGAGGAGGCGCTCTCCACAGGAAAGGCGAGAGGAACTCCTGGGTTGTGCCACCATTCCAAGAGTCCCCCAGATGTCTCAGTCCATTCCAGGGAAACCCGTTTTCCCTGCACTGCCTCGACTTTCAAGCCGAGAATCGACTCACACCACGGTGGCACGTGGGAGCCCTGTGGGAAAGCCTCGTGGGAAAGCCTCGAGGGGAAGCCACAGATCCCTTGATCCACGCTAAGGGAAGCGTGACACTGCTGCTTCAGCTCGGGAGCAAATCTCACGTGGATGCCGCAACTCGAGACAAGGACTGAGTCCCCTGGGTAGGCTCCAGAAGTTCCCCAAGATCCATGTCAGCACTGGAGAGTAATCCTCAGGTTCCGACACCAATTCCACACATGGTCTTAAGCCCTGGCATCGACGGGAGAGGAATCCCGAGAGGCCCTGAGCAACTCACATGGGGTTTGGCCTTTCCTGAGGCCACCAGAGCAGGTCCCTGAGGTCCCCGTCGTAAGTCGAGAGCACCTGCCGCAACTCGAGAAAATCCAGGAGGTTCTCCCCCTCCAGGGGAGATGAGGCCCATTTCCGCTGAGGCTTCTAGAGGCTAATCACACCTAACCTCTGAACTTCCAAAAGGTCCTTCACACCCTTGCTGAAACTCAGGAAGTTCCCGTGCATACCCGTCTCCACTCGAGAGGAAGCACGAATGTCCGCCCCACATCCAGAGGAGCCCCGTTTCCGCTTTCCTAGCTCGAGAGGAGCGATCCATTCCCTGCGTGGTCGGGAAAGAATTCCCGGCGTTCCCGTCGCATCTCAAGAGTAGGCACTCTCCACGGGAAAGGCGAGAGGAACTCAGGGTCGTGCCACATTCCAGAGTCCCCAGATTTCTCAGTCCATTCCAGGGAAACCTGTTTTCCCTGGACTGCCTCGACTTTCAAGCCGAGGATCGACTCACACCACGGTGGCACGTGGGACAGTCCTGTGGGAAAGCCTCGTGGGAAGCCTCGTGGGAAAGCCTCGGGGAAAGCCCTGATGCCTTGATCCACGCGAAGGAAGCGTGACACTGGCTGCTACAGCTCGGGAGGAAAGAGCACGTGCATGCCCACTCGAGACGAGGACTGACTCTCCTGGGGAGACTCCAGAAGTACCCAAGATCCATGTCAGCACTGGAGAGGAATCCACAGGTTTCGGCACCGACTCCACTCAAGGTCTTAGGCCCCGGCATCGACGGGAGAGGAATCCCGAGAGGCCCCCGAGCAACTCGCATGGTGACTGGCCTTTCCTGAGGCCACAAGAGCGGGTCCCTGAGGTCCCCGTCGTAAGTGGAGAGCACCTGCCGCAACTCGAGAAAATCCAGGAGGTTGTCCCCCTCCAGGCGAGATGAGGACCATTTCCGCTGAGGCTTCTCGAGGCTAATCACAGCTAACATCTGGAACTTCCAAAGGGTCCTTCACACCCTTACTGCAACTCAAGAAGTTCCCCGACTTACCCGCTCCACTCGAGAGGAAGCACGGGAGTCCCGCCCACATCCAGAGGAGACCCGTTTCTGCCTCCTAGCTCGAGAGGAGGGATCCTTTCCCTGCGTGGTCGGGAAAGAATTCCGCGGCGTTCCGTCGCATCTCAAGAGGAGGCGCTCTCCACAGGAAAGGCGAGAGGAACTCCAGGGTCGTGCCACATTCCCAGAGTCCCCAGATGCTCAGTCCATAACAGGGAAACCAGTTTCCCAGCACTGC
>NW_017207751.1:0-4269 GCF_001704415.2 Capra hircus | reverse complement strand
CGTGGGACAGCCCACTGGGAAAGCCTCGGAAAGCCTCGAAAGCCTCGAGGGGAAAGCCACAGATCCCTTGATCCACGAAGGGAATGACAGTGCTGCTACAGCTGGGAGGGAAAGCACACGTGCATGCCCCCACTCGAGACGAGGACTGACTCCCTGGGGAGACTGCAGAAATACCCCAAGATCCATTGCCAGCACTGGAGAGGAATCCTCAGGTTCCGGCACCGATTCCACACAAAGTCTTAGGCCCCCGGCATCGACGGAGAGGAATCCCGAGAAGCCCCCGAGCAACTTACATGGGACTGGCCTTTCATGAGGCCACCAAAGCGGGTCTCTGAGTCCAAGTCGTAAGTCGAGAGCTCCTGCTGCAACTCGAGAAAAATCCAGGAGGTTCTCCCCTCCAGGCGAGATATGGCCCATATCCGATGAGGCATCTTGAGGCTAATCAACAAGCGTCTGGAACTAACAAACGGCCCTTCAAACCCTAGCTGCAACTCAAGGAGTTCCCCGAAATACCCCTCTCCACTCGAGAGGAAGCACGAGATTCTTGCCCACATCCAGAGGAGCCCGTTTCAGTCTCATAGCTCGAGAGGAAGGATCCTTTCCCTGCGTTATCCGGAAAGAATTCCCGGCGTTCCCCTCGCATCTCAAGAGGAGGCGCAACCACAGGAATGGCGAGAGGAACTCCAGGTCTTGCCACCATTCCCAGAGTCCCCCAGATGTCTCAGGCCATTCCAGGGAAACCTGTTTCCCTGCACTGCCTCGACTTTCAAGCCGAGGATTGACTCACACCGCGATGGCACGTGGGACAGCCCTGTGGGGAAAAGCCTCGTGGGAAAGCCTCGTGTGAAAGCCTCAAGGGAAAGCCACATAACCCTTGATCCACCCGAAGGAAGCGCGACAATGCTGCTACAGCTCGGAGGAAATCGCACGTGCATGCCCCCACTCGAGACGAGGACTGACTCCCCTGGGGAGACTCCAGAAGTACCCCAACATCCATGTCAGCACTGGAGAGGAATCCTCAGGTTCCGGCACCCACTCCACACGAGATCGTAGGCCCCGGCATCGACGGGAGAGGAATCCCGAGAGGCCCCGAGCAACTCGCATAGGGATTGGACTTTCCAAAGGCCACCAGAGCAGGTACCTGAGGTCCCCGTCGTAAGTCGAGAGCACCTATCGCAACTCGAGAAAATCCTGGAGGTTCTCCCTTCCAGGCGAGATGAGGCCCATTTCCACTGAGGCGTTTCGAGGCCAATCACACCTAAACTCTGGAACTTACAAAGGGTCCTTCACATCCTTACTGCAACTAAAAAAGTTCCCCGACATACCCGTCTCCACTCGAGAGGAAGCTCGAGAGTCCCGGCCACATCCAGAGGAGCCCCGTGCCCGCCTCCTAGCTCGAGAGGAGGGATCCTTTCCCTGCGTGTTCGGGAAAGAATTCCCGGCGTTCCGGTCGCATCTCAAGAGGAGGCGCTTTCGACAGGAAAGACGAGGGAACTCCAGGGTCGTGACACCATTACCTGAGTCCCACAGATGTCTCAGTCCATTCCAGGGAAATGTGTTTTCCCTGCACTGCTCGAATTTCAAGCCGAGCATCGACTCACACCACGGTGGCACGTGGGACAGCCCTATGGAAAGCCCCGTGGGAAAGCCTCGTGGTAAAGTCTCGAGGGAAAGCCACAGATCCCTTGATCCACGCGAAGGGAAGCGAGACTCTGCTGCTACAGCTCTGGAGGAAAGCGCACGTGCATGCCCCCACTCGGGACGAGGACTGACTCCCCTGGGAGACTCCAGAAGTACCCCAAGATCCATGTCAGCACTGGACAGAAATCCTCAGGTTCCGGCACCGACTCCAAACAAGATCTTAGGCCCCGGCATCGACGAGAGAGGAATCCCGAGAGGCCCCCGAGCAACTCGCATGGGGACTGGCCTTTCCTGAGGCCACCAGAGTGACTCCCCAGGGGAGTGGGTCCCTAGCAGTGTCATGCTTCCCTTCGCGTGGATCAAGGAATCTGTGGCTTTCCCTCGAGGCTTCCCACGAGGCTTTCCCACGAGGCTTTCCCAGTGGGCTGTCCCACGTGCCACCGTGGTGTGAGTCGATCCTAGGCTTGAAAGTCAAGGCAGTGCAAGGAAAACAGGTTTCCCTGGAATGGACTGAGACATCTGTGGGACTCTGGGAATGGTGGCACGACACTGGACTTCCTCTCGCGTTTCCTGTGGAGAGTGCCCCGAGCAACTTGCATGGGGACTGGCCTTTCATGAGGCCAACAGAGCGGGTCTCTGAGGTCCAAGTCGTAAGTCGAGAGCTCCTGCTGCAACTCGAGAAAATCCAGGAGGTTCTCCCCTCCAGGCGAGATGTGGCCCATATCCGATGAGGCGTCTCGAGGCTTATCAACAAGCGTCTGGAACTAACAAACGGGCCTTCAAACCCTAGCTGCAACTAAAGAAGTTCCCCGACATACCTGTCTCCAGTCGAGAGGAAGCACGAGAGTCCCACCACATCCAGAGGAGCCTCGTTTCAGCCTCCTCATGGCTCGAGAGGAGGGATCCTTTCACTGCGTGGTCGGGAAAGAATTCCCGGCATTCCCCTCGCATCTCAAGAGGAGGCGATCTCCACAGGAAAGGCGAGAGGAACTCCAGTGTCGTGCCACCATTCCAGAGTCCCCAGATGTCTCAGTCCATTCCAGGAAACCTGTTTTCCCTGCACTGCCTCGACTTTCAAGCCGAGGATCGACTCACACGACGGTGACACGTGGGTCAGCCCTGTGGGGAAAGCCTCGTGGGAAAGCCTCGAGGGAAAGCCACAGATTCCTTGATCCACGCGAAGGAAGCGTGACACTGCTGCTACAGCTCTGAAGGAAAGCGCAACTGCATGCCCCCACACGAGACGAGGACTGACTCCCCTGGGGAGACTCCAGAAGTAACCAAGATCCATGTCAGCACTGGAGAGGAATCCTCAGGTTCAGGCACCGACTCCACACAAGGTCTTAGGTCCCGGCATCGATGGGAGAGGAATCCCGAGAGGCCCCCGAGCAACGTGCATGTGGACTGGCCTTTCCTGAGGCCACCAGAGCGGGTCCCTGAGATTCCCGTCGTTATGTCGAGAGCACCTGCAGCAACTCGAGAAAAATCCAGGAGGTTCTCCCCTCCAGGCGAGTTGAGGCTCCTTTCTGCTGAGGCGTCTCGAGCCTAATCACACCTACCCTCTGGAACTTCCAAAGGGTCCTTCACACCCTTCCTGCAACGCAAGAAGTTCCCGGTATACCTGTCTCCACACGAGAGGAAGCACGAGCGTCCCGCCCACATCCAGAGGAGCCCCGTTACCGCCTCCTAGCTCGAGAGGGGGATCCTTTCCCTGCAGGGTCGGGAAAGAATTCCCGGCGTTCCCGTTGCATCTCAAGAGGAGGCGCTCTACACCTGAAAGGCGAGAGGGACTCAAGGGTCGTGCCACCATTCCCAGAGTCCCGCAGATGTCTCAGTCCATTCCAGGGAAACCTGTTTTCCCTGCACTGCCTCGACTTTCAAGCGAGGATCGAATCACACCACGGTGGTACGTGGACAGCCCTGTGGGAAAGCCTCGTGGGAAAGCCTCGAGGGAAAGCCACAGATCCCTTGATCCACGCGAAGGGAAGCGTGACACTGCTGCTACAGCTCGGGAGGAAAGCGCACGTGCATGCCCCCACTCGAGACGAGGACTGACTCCCCTGGGGAGACTCCAGAAGTACCCCAAGGTCCATGTCAGCACTGGAGAGGAATCCTCAGGTTCCGGCACCGACTCCACAAAAGATCTTAGGCCCCGGCATCGACGGGAGAGGAATTCCCAGAGGCCCCTGAGCAACTCACATGGGACTGGCCTTTCCTGAGGCCACTAGAGCGGGTCCCTGAGGTCCCGTCGTAAGTTGAGAGCACCTGCCAGCAACTCGAGAAAATACAGAGAGTTCTCCCCTCCAGGCAGATGAGGCCCATTTCCGCTGAGGCGTCTCGAGGCTAATCAATTCTAACATCTGGAACTTCCAAAGGGTTTCTTCACACCCTTGCTGCAACTCAAGAAGTTCCCTGACATACCCGTCTCCACTCGAGAGGAAGCACGATAATCCCGCCCACATCCAGAGGAGCCCGTTTCCGTTTCTAGCTCGGGAGGAGGTATCGCTTTCCCTGGTGGTCGGGAAGAATTCCCGGGAGTTCCCGTCGCATCTCAAGAGGAGGCGCTTCTCCACAGGGAAAGGCGAGAGGAACTCCAGGGTCGTTGCACCATTCCCAGATTCCCCCAAT
>NW_017207750.1:0-4269 GCF_001704415.2 Capra hircus | reverse complement strand
CACGGTGACACGTGGGACAGCCCTGTGGGAAAGCCTCGTGGGAAAGCCTCGGGGAAAGCCTCGAGGGAAAAGCCACAGATCCCTTGATCCACGCGAAGGAAGCATGACACTGCTGCTACAGCTCGGAAGGAAAGCGCACGTGCATGCCCCCACTCGAGAGGAGGACTGACTCTACTGGGGAGACTCCAGAAGTCCCCCCAGATCCACGTCAGCACTGGAGAGGAATACTCAGGTTCCGGCACCGCTCCACACAAGATCTTAGGCCCCGGCATCGACGGGAGAGGAATCCCGAGAGGCCCCGAACAACTCGCATGGGGACTGCCTTTCCAGAGCCCACCAGAGTGGGTCCCTGAGCCCCGTCGTAAGTCGAGAGCACTGCCGCAACTCGAGAACATCCAGGAGGTTCTCCCCTCCAGGCGAGATGAGTGCCATTTCCGCTGAGGTCTCAACCTCTGGAGCTCCAAGCGACTTCACACCCTTGCTGCAACTCAAAAAGTTCCACATACCCATCTCGACTCGAGAGGAGAGTCCCGCCCACATCCAGAGGAGCCCGTTTCCGCCTCCTAGCTCGAGAGGGATCCTTTCCCTGCGTGGTCGGGAAAATTCCTGGCGTTTCCGTCGCATCTCAAGAGGAGGCGCTCTCCATAGGAAAGGCGAGAGCTCCAGGGTCGTTCCACATTCCCAGAGTCCCCAGGATGTCTCAGTCCATTCCAGGGAAACCTGCTTTCCCTGCACTGCCTCGACTTTCAAGCGAAGATCGACTCACACCACGGTGGCACGTGGACAGCCCTGTGGGAAAGCCTCGTTGGAAAAGCCTCGAGGGAAAGCCACAGATCCTTGATCCACGCGAAGGGAAGCGTGACACTGCTGCTACAGCTCGAGGGGAAAGCGCATGTGCATGCCCCCATCGAGACGAGGACTGACTCCACTGGGAGACTACAGAAGAACCCCAAGATCCATGTCAGCACTGGAGAGGAAAGCTAAGGTTCCGGCACCGACTCCACACAAGATCTCCTAGACGGAGAGGAATCCCGAGAGCCCGAGCATGGGCTGGCCTTTCCTGAGGCCACCAGAGCGGTCCCTGAGGTCCCCGTAGTAAGTCGAGAGCACCTGCTGCAACTCGAGAAAAAATCCAGGAGGTTCTCCCCTCCAGGCGAGATGAGGCCCATTTCCGCTGAGGCATCTCGAGGCTAATCACACCTAACCTCTGGAACTTCCAAAGGGTTCTTCACACCCTTGCTGCAACTCAAGAAGTTCCTCGACATACCCGTCTCCACTTGAGAGGAAGCACGAGAGTCCCGGCCACATCCAGAGGAGCCCCGTTTCCGACTCCTAGCCTGAGATGAGGGATCCTTTCCCTGCTTGGTCGGGAAAGAATTCCCGGCGTTCCCGTCGCATCTCAAGAGGAGGCGCTCTCCACAGGAAAGGCGAGAGGAACTCCAGGGTCGTGACACCATTCCCAGAGACAACCAGGTGTCTCAGTCCATTCCAGGGAAACCTGTTTTCCCTGCACTGCGTCGACTTTCAAGCCGAGGATCGACTCACACCACGGTGGCACGTGGGGCAGCCTGTGGGAAAGCCTCGTGGGAAAGCCTCGAGGGAAAGCCACAGATCCCTTGATCCACGCGATGGGAAGCGTGACACTGCTGCTACAGCTCGGGAGGAAAGCGCACGTGCATGCCCCCACTCGAGACGAGGACTGAGTCTCCTGGCTAGACTCCAGAAGTACCCAAGATCCATGTCAGCACTGGAGAGGAATCCTCAGGTTCTGGCACCGACTCCACACGAGGTCTTAGGCCGCGGCATCGATGGGAGAGGAATACCGAGAGGCCCCGAGCAACTCGCATGGGGACTGGCCTTTCCTGAGGCCACCAGAGCGGGTCCCAGATGTCCCCGTCGTAAGTCGAGAGCACCTGCCGCAACTCGAGAAAATCCAGGAGGTTCGCCCCTCCAGGCGAGATGAGGCCCATTTCCGCTGAGGCGCCGCGAGGCTAATCACACCTACCCTCTGGAACATACAAAGGGTCTTTCACACCCTGGCTGCAACTCAAGAATTTCCCCGACATACCCGTCTCCACTCGAGAGGAATCACGAGAGTCCCGCCCTCATCCAGAGGAGCCCCGTTTCCGCCTCCTAGCTTGAGAGGAGAGATCCTTCCCTGCGTGGTCGGGAAAGAATTCCCGGCATTTCCGTCGCATCTCAAGAGGAGGCACTCTCCACAGGAAAGGCGAGAGGAACTCCAGGGTCGTGCCACCATTCCCAGAGTCCCCCAGATGTCTCAGTCCATTCCAGGGAAACCTGTTTTCCCTGCACTGCCTCGACTTTCAAGCCGACGATCGACTCACACCACGGTGGCACGTGGGCAGCCTTGTGGGAAAGCCTCGTGGGAAAGCACCGTGGGAAAGCCTCGAGGGAAAGCCACAGATCCCTTGATCCACGCGAAGGGAAGCATGACACTGCTACTACAGCTCGGAAGGAAAGCGCACGTGCATGCCCCCACTCGAGAGGAGGACTGACTCTACTGGGGAGACTCCAGAAGTCCCCCCAGATCCACGTCAGCACTGGAGAGGAATACTCAGGTTCCGGCACCGGCTCCACACAAGATCTTAGGCCCCGGCATCGACGGGAGAGGAATCCCGAGAGGCCCCGAACAACTCGCATGGGGACTGGCCTTTCCAGAGCCCACCAGAGTGGGTCCCTGAGGTCCCCGTCGTAAGTCGAGAGCACCTGCCGCAACTCGAGAACATCCAGGAGGTTCTCCCCTCCAGGCGAGATGAGTGCCATTTCCGCTGAGGCATCTCGAGGCTAATCACACCTAACCTCTGGAGCTCCCAAAGCGACTTCACACCCTTGCTGCAACTCAAGAAGATCCCCGACATACCCGTCTACACTCGAAAGGAAGCACGAGAGTCCCGCCCACATCCAGAGGAGCCCCGTTTCCGCCTCCTAGCTCGAGAGGAGGGATCCTTTCCCTGCGTGGTCGGGAAACAATTCCTGGCGTTTCCATCGCATCTCAAGAGGAGGCGCTCTCCACAGGAAAGGCGAGAGGAACTCCAGGGTCGTTCCACATTCCCAGAGTCCCCAGGATGTCTCAGTCCATTCGAGGGAAACCTGCTTTCCCTGCACTGCCTCGACTTTCAAGCGAAGATCGACTCACACCACGGTGGCACGTGGGACAGCCCTGTGGGAAAGCCTCGTTGGAAAGCCTCGAGGGAAAGCCACAGATCCCTTGATCCACGCGAAGGGAAGCGTGACTCTGCTGCTACAGCTCGAGGGGAAAGCGCATGTGCATGCCCCCACTCGAGACGAGGACTGACTCCACTGGGGAGACTACAGAAGAACCCCAAGATCCATGTCAGCACTGGAGAGGAATGCTAAGGTTCCGGCACCGACTCCACACAAGATCTTATGCCCCGGCATAGACGGGAGAGGAATCCCGAGAGGCCCCGAGCAACTCGCATGGGGACTGGCCTTTCCTGAGGCCACCAGAGCGGTCCCTGAGGTCCCCCCGTCGTAAGTCGAGAGCACCTGCCGCAACTCGAGAAAATCCAGGAGGTTCTCTCCTCCAGGCGAGATGAGGCCCATTTCCGCTGAGGCGTCTCGAGGCTAGTCACACCTAACCTCTGGAACTTCCAACGGGTCCTTCACACCCTTGCCGCAACTCAAGAAGTTCCCCGACATACCCGTCTCCACTCGAGACGAAGCATGAGAGTCCCGCCCACATCCAGAGGAGCCCCGTTTCCGCCTCCTAGCTCGAGAGGAGGGATCATTTCCCTGCGTGGTCGGGAAAGAATTCCCGGCGTTCCCGTCGCATCTCAAGAGGAGGCGCTCACCACAGGAAAGGCGAGAGGAACTCCAGGTCATGCCACCATTCCCAGAGTCCCCAGATGTCTGTCGATTCCAGGAAAACCTATTTTCCCTGCACTGCGTCGACTTTCAAGTCGAGGATCGACTCACACCACGGTGGCACGTGGGACTGCCCTGTGGGAAAGCCTCGTGGGAAAGCCTCCTGGAAAGCTCGTGGAAAGCCTCGAGGAAATCCACAGATCCCTTGATCCACTTGAAGGGAAGCGCGACACCGCTGCTACAGCTCGGGAGGAAAGCGCACGTGCATGCCCCCACTCGAGACGAGGACTGACTCCCCTGGGGAGACTCCAGAAGTACCCAAGATCCATGTCAGCACTGGAGAGAAATCCTCAGGTTCTGGAACTGACTCACACAAGGTCTTAGGCCCCGTACGATGGGAGAGGAATTCCGAGAGGCCCCCGA
>NW_017207749.1:0-4270 GCF_001704415.2 Capra hircus | reverse complement strand
TCTCTAGTGGAGTCGGGGTTATGTCGTGGAACTTCTTGAGTTGCAGCATGGGTGTGAAGGACCCTTTGGAAGTTCCAGAGTTTAGGTGTGATTAGCCTCGAGACGCCTCAGGGGAAATGGGCCTCATCTCGCCTGGAGGGAGAAATTTTCCTGGATTTTCTCGAGTTGCGGCAGGTGCTCTCGACTTACGTCGGGGACCTCAGGGACCCCTCTCTGGTGGCCTCAGGAAAGGCCAGTCCCCATGCGAGTTTCTCGGTGGCCTCTCGGGGGCCTCTCGGGTTTCCTCTCCTGTCGATGCTGGGGCCTAAGACCTTGTGTGGAGTCACTGCCGGAACCTGAGGATTCCTCTCCAGTGCTGACATGGATCTTGGGACGTCTGGAGTCTCCCCAGGGGAGTCAGTCCTCGTCTCGAGTGGGGGCATGCACATGCGCTTTCCTCCCCAGCTTTAGCAGCAGTGTCACGCTTCCCTTCGAGTGGATCAAGGGATCTGTGGCTTTCCCTCGAGGCTTTCCCACGAGGCTTCCCACGACGCTTTCCCACAGGGCTGTCCCACATGCCACCGTGGTGTGAGTCGATCCTCGGCTTGAATGTCGAGGCAGTGCAGGGAAAACAGGTTTCCCTGGAATGGACTGAGACATCTGGGGGACTCTGGGAATGTGGCACGACCCTCAAGTTCCTCCTCGCCTTTCCTGTGGAGAGCCGCCTCCACTTGAGATGCGATGGGAAACGCCGGGAATTCTTTTTCCCGACACGCGGGGAAAGGATCCCGTCCTCTCGAGCTAGGAGGCGGAAACGGGGCTCCTCTGGATGTGGCGGGACTCTCGTGCTTCCTCTCTAGTGGAGTTCGGGTATGTCGTGGAACTTCTTGAGTTGCAGCATGGGTGTGAAGGACCCTTTGGAAGTTCCAGAGTTTAGGTGTGATTAGCCTGGAGACGCCTCAGCGGAAATGGGGCCTCATCTCGCCTGGAGGGGAGAACCTCCTGGATTTTCTCGAGTTGCGGCAGGTGCTCTCGACTTACGTCGGGGACCTCAGGGACCCTCTCTGGTGGCCTCAGGAAAGGCCAGTCCCCATGCGAGTTACTCGGTGGCCTCTCGGGGCCTCTCGGGTTTCCTCTCCCGTCGATGCTGGGGCCTAAGACCTTGTGTGGAGTCAGTGCCGGAACCTGAGGAATCCTCTCCAGTGCTGACATGGATCTTGGGGTACGTCTGGAGTCTCCCCAGGGGAGTCAGTCCTCGTCTCGAGTGGGGCATGCACATGCGCTTTTCCTCCCCAGCTGTAGCAGCAGTGTCACGCTTCCCTTCGAGTGGATCAAGGGATCTGTGGCTTTCCCTCGAGGCTTTCCCACGAGGTTTTCCCACGAGGCTTTCCCAACAGGGCTGTCCCACGTGCCACCGTGGTGTGAGTCGATCCTCGGCTTGAAAGTTGAGGCAGTGCAGGGAATACAGTTTTCCCTGGAATGGACTGAGATATCTGGGCGACTCTGGGAATGGTGGCACGACCCTGGAGTTCCTCTCGCCTTTCCTGTGGAGAGCGCCTCCTCTTGAGATGCGACGGGAACGCCGGGAATTCTTTCCCGACCACGCAGAAAAAGGATCCCACCTCTCGAGCTAGGAGGCGGAAACGGGGCTCCTCTGGATGTGGGCGGGACTCTCGTGCTTCCTCTCGAGTGGAGTCGGGAATGTTGTGGAACTTCTTGAGTTCCAGCAAGGGTGTGAAGGACCCTTTGGAAGTTCCAGAGTTTAGGTGTGATTAGCCTCGAGACGCCTCAGCGGAAATGGGCCTCATCTCGCCTGGAGGGGAGAACCTCCTGGATTTTCTCGAGTTAAGGCAGGTGCTCTCGACTTACGACGGGGACCTCAGGGACCCGCTCTGGTGGCCTCAGGAAAGGCCAGTCCCCTTGCGAGTTGCTCGGGGCCTCTCGGGGATCTCTCGGGATTCCTCTCCAGTCGATATCGGGGCCTAAGACCTTGTGTGGAGTCGGTGCCAGACCTGAGGTTTCCTCTCCAGTTCTGACATGGATCTTGGGGTACTTCTGGAGTCTCCCCAGCGGAGTCAGTCCTCGTCTCGAGTGGGGGCATGCACGTGCGATTTCCTCCCGAGCTGTAGCCGCAGTGTCACCCTTTCCTTCACGTGGAACAAGGGATCTGTGGCATTCCCACGAGGCTTTCCCACAGGGCTGTCCCACGTGCCACCGTGGTGTGAGTCTATCCTCGGCTTGAAAGTCAAAACAGTGCAGAGAAAACAGGTTTCCCTGGAATGGACTGAGACATCTGGGGGACTCTGGGAATGCTGGCATGACCCCGGAGTTCCTCTCGCCTTTCCTGTGGAGAGCGCCTCCTCTTGAGTTGCGACAGGAACGCCGGGAATTCTTTCTCGAGCACGCAGGGAAAGGATCCCTCCTCTCGAGCTAGGAGGTGGAAACGGGGCTCCTCTGGATGTGGTCGGGACTCTCGTGCTTCCTCTCGAGTGGAGACGGGTATGTCAGGGAACTTCTTGAGTTGCAGCAAAGGTGTGAAGGATCCTTTGGAAGTTCCAGAGGTCAGGTGTGATTAGCCTCAGGACGCCTCAGCGGAAATGGGCCTCATCTCGCCTGGAGGGCAGAACCTCTTGGATTTTCTCGAGTTGTGTCAGGTGCACTGGACTTACGACGGGGACCTCAGGGACGCGCCCTGGTGGCATCGGTAAAGGAAATTTCCTTGCGAGTTACTCGGGGCGTCTCGGGATTCCTCTCCCGTCGATGCCGGGCCTAAGACCTTGTGTGGAGTCGGTGCCAGGACCTGAGGATTCCTCTCCAGTGCTGACATGGATCTTTGGGTACTTCTGGAATCTCCCCAGGGAAGTCAATCCTCGTCTCGAGTTGGGTCATGCACGTGCCCTTTCCTCCCGAGCTGTAGCAGCAATGTCACGCTTCCCTTCGCGTGGAACAAGGGATCTGGGGCATTCCCTCGAGGCTTTCCCAAAAGGCTTTCCCCCTGAGGCTTTCCCACAGGGCTGTCCCACGTGCCACCGTGTTGTGAGTCGATCCTCGGCTTGAAAGTCGAGGCAGTGCAGGGAAAACTGGTTTCCCTGGAATGGACTGAGGCATCTGGGGGACTCTGGGAATGGTGGCACGTCCCTGGAGTTCCTCTCGCCTTTCCTGTGGAGAGCGCCTCCACTTGAGATGCGATGGGAACGCCGGGAATTCTTTCCCGACAACGCGGGGAAAGGATCCGTCCTCTCGAGCTAGGAGGCGGAAACGGGGCTCCTCTGGATGTGGGCGGGACTCTCGTGCTTCCTCTCTAGTGGAGTCGGGTATGTCGTGGAACTTCTTGAGTTGCAGCATGGGTGTGAAGGACCCTTTGGAAGTTCCAGAGTTTAGGTGTGATTAGCCTCGAGACGCCTCAGCGGAAATGGGCCTCATCTCGCCTGGAGGGGAGAATCTCCTGGATTTTCTCGAGTTGCGGCAGGTGCTCTCGACTTACGTCGGGGACCTCAGGGACCCTCTCTGGTGGCCTCAGGAAAGGCCAGTCCCCATGCGAGTTTCTCGGTGGCCTCTCGGGGGCCTCTCGGGTTTCCTCTCCGTCGATGCTGGGCCTAAGACCTTGTGTGGAGTCAGTGCCGGAACCTGAGGATTCCTCTCCAGTGCTGACATGGATCTTGGGGTACGTCTGGAGTCTCCCCAGGGGAGTCAGTCCTCGTCTCGAGTGGGGCATGCACATGCGCTTTCCTCCCAGCTGTAGCAGCAGTGTCACGCTTCCCTTCGAGTGGATCAAGGGATCTGTGGCTTTCCCTCGAGGCTTTCCCACGAGGCTTTCCCACGAGCTTTCCCACAGGGCTGTCCCACGTGCCACCGTGGTGTGAGTCGATCCTCGGCTTGAAAGTCGAGGCAGTGCAGGGAAAACAGGTTTCCCTGGAATGGACTGAGACATCTGGGGGACTCTGGGAATGTGGCACGACCCTGGAGTTCCTCTCGCCTTTCCTGTGGAGAGCGCCTCCTCTTGAGATGCGAGGAACGCCGGGAATTCTTTCCCGACACGCAGGGAAAGGATCCCTCCTCTCGAGCTAGGAGGCGGAAACGGGGCTCCTCTGGATGTGGGCGGGACTCTCGTGCTTCCTCTCGAGTGGAGTCGGGTATGTCGGGAACTTCTTGAGTTGCAGCAAGGGTGTGAAGGACCCTTTGGAAGTTCCAGAGTTTAGGTGTGATTAGCCTCGAGACGCCTCAGCGGAAAATTCCTCTCCTCGCCTGGAGGGGAGAACCTCCTGGATTTTCTCGAGTTGCGGCAGGTGCT
>NW_017207748.1:0-18136 GCF_001704415.2 Capra hircus | reverse complement strand
TGATAACTTCAGCAAGGGCCTTTTGGACTGTTGTTGTTCTTTCCTAGGTTCAAAGATTCTTTCAGCTTCCTAACTATAGATATCCTAGAAATTACTGTGACATCCGTGAAAAATCTGATATGTCCTGGTCAAATGCTGTCAGTCTTATAATTCCAGTTATCTATTAAAGCATTTCACAGTCGCAGCAGTGACCAGATTACATTGTCAATTTTCTATTTAATCAGGTTTTAACCATGTCTCTATGGTTTCACATTTGATTGCCTTTGCAGACAATTACTGCCTACTTCAAGATATATGGAATATACTTTTTAAGCTTACCGATAATTTGTTTGCTTTGTTTGTTTTGTTCTTCTGGTAAGCTTGGTACCAGAATGCGAATTTAGTCTTCACTCTCTAGCGTTAAGAGGCCACAAAGTTTTCTTAGCAATGCAATTTTTTGATAACAGGACTATGAGTTTCTTTACCTTTCTATTGATTTATAATTGGCTTTTCATCATCTGTTTTTTTACTTCAGTTAAAGTAAATAACCCTTATTTTAAGATTTTTGGCTACATGTAGGATGTTACTAAGCCCCCACTCTTGCAAGCTTCCCTTACACCCTTCCAGATTTCTTCTCGTGACCAAGATCTCCCCTTTCCTCCAGAGGGACAATCAAGCTTTTTATTTAGTTTGATCTTCCCTGCACATCAGAGTCCAATTTGAGGCACGAGTTGGCTATTAATTTAGGCAGTGAAACTATGACTACATAAAGAAAAAGGTGTCGTTTATGATTCAGGGATGCGCCATGATTTATGCCCTTGCACTTCAGAGAAGAATGGGGTTAAAATGCATTTTTTTTTCTTTCAAAACTGCACAGCCAGTTCTTTCAGCATATGCAATTTGAAAACGTCTAGTCATTATGGTCAGTTTTCATTCCAATCCCAAAGAAAGGCAGACAAAGAATATTCAAGCTGCTGCCACAATTGAAACTTCATCTTCAAACACTAGTAAAAGTTCAATTGCTCACAAATTCTCCAAGCTTCACATAGAACTGTTAACTTCCAAATGTTTCAAGAGGGATTTAAAAAATGCAGACGAAACCCAGAGATCAACTGCCACACATCCACTGGATCATTGGAAAAAGCAAGAGTAGTTCCAGAAAAAAAACACATCTTATTTCTGCTTTATTGACTATGCCAAAGCTGACTGTGTGGATCCAATAAACTGGGAAAAAATTTCTGAAGAGATGGAATACCAGACACACCTGACCTGTCTCTTCGCAGAAACCTGTATGCAGGTCGAGAAGAAACAGTTCGAACTGGACATGGCAACAAACAGACTGCGTTTCTAAAATAGGAAAAAGGATAAGTCAAGGCTGTTATTAGATTGTCACCCTGCCCTTATTTAAATTATATGCAAGTACATCATGCGAGGAAACACTGGGCTGCGAGAAAGCACACGCTTTGGAATCCAGATTGCCTGGGAGACAATATCAAGAATCTTCAGATATGCAGTATTGACCACCACCTTATGGCAGAAAGTGAAGAAGAACTAAAGGGAGTTCTCCTGATGAAGTGAGAGGGTGAGAGTGAAAAGTTAGCCTTAAAGCTCAGGCATTCAGAAAAACTTAAAATCATTGCCATCCAGTCTCCATCACTCATGGCAAATAGATGGGCAAAACAATTTGGAAACAGCCAGCAGACTATTTTTGGCTGCGGCTTGCGAAATCACTGCAGGTGATGGCTGCCTTTCCATGAACTTAAAACATATTTAGAACTTGGAAGAAAAGTGATGACCAAACTTCGCACAGCATATTTAAAAAGGCCCGAGACGTTGCTTTGCCAACAAAGATCCATCCAGTCAAGGGCTACTGGTTTTTCCCATATTGTCCATGGATGGATATTTGAAGATGTTACTATAAAGAAAGTGACAGCTGA
The DNA here is from genome assembly GCF_001704415.2 of Capra hircus. Taxonomy (NCBI): domain Eukaryota; kingdom Metazoa; phylum Chordata; class Mammalia; order Artiodactyla; family Bovidae; genus Capra; species Capra hircus. The sequence goes on along the minus strand of NW_017207748.1, from coordinate 16,220 downwards.
AAGATTGGATGCTTTGAACGTTTGGTGTGGAGAAGGATGCTTGTAGGGTCGCTTTAGACTACAAGGAGACGCAACCAACTCCATTGCCTTAAAGGAAATCAGCGTCCTGAATATACATTGGAAGGACTAATTACTGTGGAACCGAAACTCCATACTTGTGGCCACTTGATGTGAAAGAGCTGACTCACTTGCGAAGTTGCTTTGCATTTGCCTGTGAGTGTGGGAGCCCTCCCTGGCCAAAGGGGCCTGGCAGGGGTCATTGCCACTGGAATCACACCTCAACGAAGCGCATTCCAGCTGTGTGACATTCAGGAAGCAGGAGACTGGGGAAAACTATCTTCCTTAGAGGAAGGAAAGTCATCCACAGAGAGTGTGTTTTCAGGCCTCTCTTTGCAGCAAGTGTTTTGCTTCTCAGACATCAGAGCTGCAGGCTTGCTCTGAGGGCCTCAATTCCAGAGTCCAGGGCTGTGTGTCTCACTGCACTTTCCAAGCATTGCAGACACATTCCTAGGTTGGAGCCAGTGCTTCCCATGAGAAAGAAGCCTCGGGAGTGTGTCTGAGCGGGCTGAGTGCCATGCTAGGGTCACCTAGTCGAGGGCACCTTGCACATCCAATGGGCCCCAGGCGAGTAGCTATGGACCGGCCCTTCGGTTGAGATATCCCAAAGCAGGGAACAAGCTAGCTCTGTCAGAAGGAGGAAAACAGCAATGGGATGGATTTTCAAGCAGTTGCTAAGTCACACCACGTTAGGGCTCCCCGGGAAAGAAATGCGAGTTTTTGTCCTCTAGGCCCAGTATCCAGATGTGTGCACAGGATATTTTCCCCACAGGATCCAAGAATGTTCCAGACAGACCTAAGCTCACTAGCTCTCTCCTGCAGAGGAAATGAAATATTGTTGCTGAACCACGAAAAGATGCTGGGATTCTTGGCTTATGGAGGAGAAGAATTCAATCCAGGGCCCAAGACGAGGCTTGATTGCTCAGAGCTTTTGTGCAATAGAGTTTTATTAAAGGATAAAGGAGATAGAGAAAGCTTCTGACAGAGACATCACAAGGGACAGAAAGCGTACCCCCTTGCTAGTGTTAGTAATGGAGTTATATACTCTCCAATAAGTTATGACAACGAACAAAAGAATGTCTGGAGGTTGTAAAGACTCACCAGACCTACTCCCATAATTTACATTTTAAGATAACAGGATTAGCCAGAAGGTTTTTTTCCAGAGACCGTCCTCAAGAAGGATGCATGATTGTTATATAATCCTAAGGAATGTAGAGGGGAAAAGAGTTTGTCCTTTCTTCCTCCTTGAGAATTCTAGACCCCTCTCTCCTTGGGGACCCTTGAACTTCTTATAAACCTGCCTTGGCAATGACTCTCTCAGAAACATGATTGGAACAGCCGTTTGGAGCTTCCTTTGACTTTCCCTGGGAGGGAGGGAGCCCTCCCTGAGCACAGGGGCCTCAGGGGCCATGGCCAATGAAAAATAATCTCCCAGCAAGTGCTTTTTCAGCCCTGTGTGACTCTCAGCCCACAGGAGGCTGGAGAAAACTCTCTTCCTTGGAGGAAGGAAAGGCAGCCCAAGAGTGTGTTTTCAGGCCTGTATCTTGCAGCAAGTGTTTGGCTTGTTAGACAGAAGACCTGCAGGCCTGTTCCAACAGACTCAATGCCAGAATCAGGGCCTTGTGTCTCCCTGCAGTTTCCTGGCCTTGCAAACACATTCCTAGGTGAGAGCAGTCCTGCCCATGGGGAGGCAGGCTGCGGGAGTGTGTCTGAGGGGGCCAGGTGTCATGCTGGGGTCACCTGGTCGAGGGCACCTTGCACCTCCAATGGACCCCAGGCAAGGAGTTGCAGGCCACCACCTTGCTTCTGAAATCCCAAAATGGGGAGCAAAGCTCGCTCTGTCCAGAGGGAAGAAAACAGCAACAGGATGGATTTTCAAGCAGTTGCTAGGCTGTACTGCGTTAGGGTTCCAAGGAAGGAAAATGCGAATTTTAGCCCCTACGACTGGTATCCAGGTGGGCTCCCAGGATGATTTCCCCACAGGATCCAAGAACGTTCCAGACAGACCTGGGCTCACTAGCTCCCTCCTGCAGAGGAAACATGATAGGAACAGCTGTTTGGAGGTTGCTTTGACTTCCCCTGGGAGGGTAGGATCCCTCCCTGTGTGCAGGGCCTCAGGGGCCATTGCCGCTGAGAAATGCCCTCTAAGCCCAGACCTTTCCAGTCTTGTATGACTCAGCACGGAGGAGACTGGAAAAGCTATCTTCCTTGGAGGAAGGAAAGGCAGCCCCAGAGAGTGTGTTTTCACACCTGTATCTTGCAGCAAGTGTTTGGCGTCTCAGAAGTCAGACCTCCAGGCCTGCTCCAACGGCCTCAGTTCCAGAGTCAGGGCCGTGTGTCTCCCTGCATTTTCTGAGCCTTGGGAACACATTCCTAGGTCAGAACAGTCCTGCCCATGGGGAAGGGAGGCTGCGGGAGTGTGTCTGAGGGGGTCGGGGTGCCATGCTGGGGTCCAATAGACCCGGTACCTCCAATAGACCCAGGGACAACAGCGTTGGGGCTCGCCCTGGCTTCCGAAATGCCAAAGCGAGAAGCAAAGCTAGCTGTATCAGAAGGAAGAAAAGAGCAATCGGATGGATCTTCAGGCTGTTGGCTGGGCCGCACCACTTCAGGGTCCCCCCGAGGAGGAACAGGCGCCCTGTGGCCCCTAGGTCCGATATGCAGGTTAACACACAGGGTGTGTCCCCATAGGAGCCAAGAATTTTCCTGACAGACCTAGGCTCACTAGAGCTCTCCCACCGGGCAAAAGGGGTAGAACAGACTGTGGATGTGACTCTGCCTTTCCCAGCGAGCATGGGGCCCCTCCCTACGGCCCCGGGCTCCAGGAAAAATTGTCCCTGAAAAATGACCTCCAAGAAGCGCTTTTCCAGCAGGCCTGGGATGCAGAGTTCACAGGATGCGGGGAAAGTGATCGTCCTTCAGGGAAGAAGAGGCAGCCACCCAGTGTGTGTTTGCAAGCCTGTGTTTGGAAGAAACTGGTTAGCTCCTTCAAGGGGAGACCTCCAGGTCTGCTCAGAGGACCGAAATTCCAGAGGCAGCACCATGCATCTCCCCTGTCCTTTCCTGAGCCTTGGAAAGACATTCCTAGCTTATAGCGGTATTGCTCATGAAGAAGCAGGATGCAGGAATGTGTCAGACATGACTGGGTGCCTTCCTGGGTTCAGCTCCGTGAGGGGCCTTTCCACTCAAAGTAGGTCCCATGCCTCCTTGGGGGAGGAAGTGGGGCCCGCTTGCCTCCAAATGGCCAAAGGCTGGAACAAAGCTAGTTCTATCAGAGGTAAGAAAAAGAGCAATTGGATGGATGTGGAAGCTGTTGCTGGGCCGCACTGCTTCAGGCCCCCCACCCCTCCGCCCCCGAGAGAAACAGGCGCCCTGTGGCCCCTAGGTCCTGGATGCAGTTTCACACATAGAATGTGTCCCCATAGGAGCCAAGAATTTTCCTGACAGACCTAGGCTCACTAGAGCTCTCCTACAGAGCAAAGGGGATGGGACAGATGTGTGGCTGTGGCTCTGCCTTTCCCTGGGAGTGTGGAGCCGCTCCCTATGGCCCCGGGCTCCAGGGGAAATTGCCCCTGAATAATGACCTCCAAGAAGCGCTTTTCCAACTGGCTGAGACGTGGAGTTCTCAGGATGCAGGGAAAGCGAGTGTCCTTCGGGGAAGCAAAGGCAGTCACCTGTTATCATGACTTACTAGAATAGTAGGTACCTTCTCCGGTTGGGCAGAGGCCTTCCCTACCTGATCTGAAAAAGAAAACGAAGTAGCTCGCTGATTTGAGAAATAATTCCCAGACTTGGGTTTCCAACCAGTATAGAATCCGACAATGGCCCTGTCTTTGTAGCCGCGTTAATTAACAGGTATGTGAAGCTCTAAATATCAGTGGAAATTACATACAGCATATAGGCCCCAGTGTTCTGGAATGGTGGAAAGAAACAACCAAACTCTTGAAGAGACACTTTCAAAATGGATCATAGAGACTGGACTGTACGTGGATGGGCTTGCTTCCGGCAGACTTACTCACATTACGGGTAACCGCACGTTCCCATAGTTGTTGTCCTTATGAAATTTTCTATGGGAGACCCCCTCCCACAGTGAGGCAGGTGTTAGCAGATTTGCCACAAGTAAGGGGGTGGGATTTCACAGCAGATGGAACAATTAGGTAAGCTAATAAATCAGGTAACTAAGTTTGTATAAAAAAGAATATCATTCCCCCTTGAGGAACAGATTCATGAATTTGTGCTCAGTGATCAGGTGTGGCTCAATGACTGGAAACACAATTCCTTGGCCTGACATCGGAAAGGTCCTTATACTGTTGTTTTAGCCACAATTCTGAAAGAGATGGGAATACCAGACCACCTAACCTGCCTCTTGAGAATTCTGGATGAAGGTCAGGAAGCAACAGTTAGAGCAGGACATGGAACAACAGACTGGTTCCAAAAAGGAAAAGGAGTATGTCAAGGCTGTATATTGTCACCCTGTTTATTTAACGTCTATGCAGAGTACATCATGAAAAATGCTGGGATGGAAGATACATGAGCTGGAATCAAGATTGCCGGTAGAAATATCAATCAACTTAGATATGCAGATGACACCACCATAATGGCCGAATGTGAAGAGGAACGGGTATGTCGGGGAACTTCTTGAGTTGCAGCAAGGGTGTGAAGGACCCTTTGGAAGTTCCAGAGGTTAGGTGTGGTTAGTCTCGAGATGCCTCAGCGGAAATGGGCCTCATGTCGCCTGGAATGGAGAGGCTCCTGGATATTCCCGAGTTTCAGCAAGTGCTCTCGAGTTACGACGGGGACTTCAGGGACCCGCTCTGGCGGCCGCAGGAAAGGCCAGTCATCATGCGTGTTGCTAGGGGGCCTCTCGTGATTCCTCTCCCGTCGATGCTGGGGCCTAAGACCTTGTGTGGAGTCGGGGCCGGAAGCTGAGGATTCCTCTCCAGTGCTGACATGGATTTTGGGGTACTTCTGGAGTCTCCACAAGGGAGTCAGTCCTCGTCTCGAGTGGGGGCATGAGCGTGCCCTTTCCTCCCATGCTGTAGCAGCAGTGTCACGCTTCCCCTTGCGTAGACCAAGGGATCTGTGGCTTTCCCTCGAGTCTTTCCCTCGAGGCTTTCCCACAGGGCTGTCCCACGTGTCACGGTGGTGTGAGTCGATCCTCGGCGTCAAAGCCGAGGCAGTGCAGGGAAAACAGGTTCCTGTGGAATGGACTGAGACATCTGGGGGAGTCTTGGAATGGTGGCACGACCCTGAAGTTCCTCTCCCCTTTCCTTTGGAGGGCGCCTCCTCTTGAGATGCGATGGGAATGCCGGGAATTCTTTCCCGACCAAGCAGGGAAAGGATCCCTCATCTCGAGCTACGAGCCGGAAACGGAGATCCTCTGGATGTGGCCGGGACCCTGCTGCTTCCTCTTGAGTGCGGACGGGTATGTCGGGGAACATCTTGAGTTGCAGCATGACTGTGAAAGACTCTTTGGAAGTTCCAGAGGTCACGTGTGATTAGCCTCGAGACACCTGAGTGGAAACGGCCCTCATCTAGCCTGGAGGGGAGAACCTCCTGAATTTTACCGAGTTGCGGCAGGTGCTCTCGACTTACGACGGGGACCTCATGGACCCGCTCTGGTGACCTCAGGAAAGGCCAGTCCCCGTGCGAGTTGATAGAGGGCCTGTCGCTATTCCTCTCCCGTCGATGCCAGGGCCTAAGACTTTGTGTGGAGTCGGGGCCGGAACCTGAGGATTCCTCTCCAGGGCTTACATGCATCTTGGGGTACTTCTGGAGTCTCCCCAGGGGAGTCAGTCCTCGTCTCGAGTGGGGGCATGCACGTGCGCTTTCCTTCCGAATTGTAGCAGCAGTGTCGCGCTTCCCTTCGCGTGGATCAAGGGATCAGGGGCTTTCCCTCGAGGCTTTCCCACGAAGCTTTCCCACGAGGCTTTCCCACAGGGCTGTCCCCCGTGCCACCGTGGTGTGAGTCGATCCTCGGCTTGAAAGTAGACGCAGTGCAGGGAAAACAGGTTTCCCTGGAATGGACTGAGACATCTGGGGGACTCTGGGAATGGTGGCACGACCCTGGAGTTCCTCTCACCTTTCCTGTGGAGAGCGCCTCCTCTTGAGATGCGACGGGAATGCCGGAAATTCTTTCCCGACCACGCAGGGAAAGGATCCCTCCTCTCGAGCTAGGAGGCGGAAACGGGGTTCCTCTGGATGTCGGCGGGACTAGCGTGCTTCCTCTCGAGTGGAGACGGGTATGTCGGGGAACTTCTTGAGTTGCACCAAGGGTGTGAAGGACCTTTTGGAAGTTCCAGAGGTTAGGTGTGATTAGCCTCGAGACGCCTCAGCGGAAATGGGCCTAATCTCGCATGGAGGGGGAAACTCCTGGATTTTCTCGAGTTGCAGCAGGTACACTCGACTTACGATGGGGACCTCAGGGACCCGCTCTGGTGGCCTCAGGAAAGGCCAGTCCGCATGCGAGTTGCTCGGGGGCCTCTCGGGATTCCTCTCCCGTTGATCCTGGGGCCTAAGACTTTGTGTGGATTCAGTGCCGGAACCTGAGGATTCCTCTCCAGTGCTGACATGGATCTTGGGGTACTTCTGGAGTCTCCCCAGGGGAGTCAGTCCTCGTCTCGACTGGGGGCATGCACGTGCGCTTTCCTCCCGAGCTGTAGCAGCAGTGTCGTGCTTCCCTTCGCTTGGATCAAGGGATCTGTGGCTTTCCCACGAGGCTTTCCCACAGGGCTGTCCCACGTGCCACCGTGGTGTGAGTCGATCCTCGACTTGAAAGTCGAGGCAGTGCAGGGAAAAAAGGTTTCCCTGGAATGGACTGAGACATCTGGGGGACTCTGGGAATGGTGGCACAACCCTGGAGTTCCTCTCGCCTTTCCTCTGGAGAGCACCTCCTCTTGAGATGCGACGGGAACGCCGGGAATTCTTTCCCCAACACGCAGGGAAAGGATCCCTTCTCTCGAGCTAGGAGGCGGAAACGGGGCTCCTCTGGATGTGGGAGGAACTCTCGTGCTTCCACTCGGGTGGAGACGGGTATGTCGGGGAACTTCTTGAGTTGCAGCAAGGGTGTGAAGAACCCTGTGGAAATTCCAGAGTTTAGGTGTGATTAGCCTCGAAACGCCTCAGCGGAAATGGGCCTCATCTCGCCTGGAGGGCAGAACCTCCTGAATTTTCTCGAGTTGCGTCAGGTGCTCTCGACCTACGACGGGGACCTCAGGGACCCTGTCTGGTGGCCTCAGGAAAGGCCAGTCCCCATTTGAGTTGCTCGGAGGCCTCTCAAGATTACTCTCCCTTCGATGCTGGGTCCTAAGACCTTGTGTGGAGTCGGTGCCAGAACAAGAGTATTCCTCCCCAGTGCTGACATGGATCTTTAGGTACTTCTGGAGTCTCCCAAGGAGAGTCAATCTTCGTCTCGAGTGGGGGAATGCAGGTGCGCTTTCCTCCCGAGCTGTAGCAGCAGTGTCACGCTTACCATCTAGTGGATCAAGGGATCATTGGCTTTCCTCGAGCCTTTCCCACGTGGCTTTCCCACAGGGCTTTCCCACGTGCCACCGTGGTGTGAGTCGATCCTCGGCTTGAGTCGATCAGTGCAGGGAAAACAGGTTTCCCTGGAATGGACTGAGACATCTGGGGGACTCTGGGAATGGTGGCACGACCTTGGAGTTCCTCTCGCCTTTCCTGTGGATAGCGCCTCCTCTTGGGATGCGACTGGAATGCCGGAAATTCTTTTCCGACCACGCAGGGAAAGGATCCCTCCTCTCCAGCAAGAGGCGGAAACGGGGCTCCTCTGGATGTGGGCGGGACTCTCGTGCTTCCTCTCGAGTGGAAACGGGTATGTCGGGGAACTTCTTGAGTTGCAGCAAGAGTGTGAAGGACCCTTTGGAAGTTCCAGAGGTTAGGTATGATTAGCCTCCAGACGCCTCAGCACAAATGGTCCTCATCTCGCCTGGAGGGGGAATCTCCTGGATTTTCTCCAGTTGCGGCAGGTGCTCTCGACTTCCGACGGGGACCTCAGGGACCCTCTCTGGTGGCCTCAGGAAAGGCCAGTCCCCATAGGAGTTGCTCGGGGGCCTCTCGGGATTCCTCTCCCGTCGATGCCGGGCCTAAGATCTTGTGTGGAGTCGATGCCGGAAGCTGAGCATTCCTCTCCAGTGCTGACATGGATCCTGGGGTATTTCTGGAGTCTCCTCAGTGGAGTCAGTCCTTGTCTCGAGTGGGGGCATGCACGTGCTCTTTCCTCCCGAGCTGTAGCAGCAGTGTCACGCTTCCCTTCGCGTGGATCAAGGGATCAGGGGCTTTCCCTCGAGGCTTTCCCACGAGGCATTCCCACGAGGCTTTCCCACAGGGATGTCCCACGTGCCACCGTGGTGTGAGTCGATCCTCGGCTTGAAAGTCGAGGCAGTGCAGGGAAAACAGTTTTCCCTGGAATGGACTGAGATATCTGGGGACTCTGGGAATGTCGCACGACCCTGGAGATCCTATCGCCTTTCCTGTGGAGAGTGCCTCCTCTTGAGATGCGACGGGAACGCCGGGAATTCTTTCCCGACCACGCAGGGAAAGGATCCCTCCTCTCGAGCTAGGAGGCGGAAACGGGGCTCCTCTGGATGTGGGCGGGACTCTCGTGCTTCCTCTCGAGTGGAGACGGGTATGTCGGGCAACTTCTTGAGTTGCAGCAAGGGTGTGAAGGACCCTTTGGATGTTACAGAGGTTAGGTCTGATTAGCCTCGAGACGCCTCAGCACGAATGGGCCTCATCTCGCCTGGAGGGGAGAACCTCCTGGATTTTCTCGAGTTGCGGCAGGTGCTCTCGACTTGCGTCGGGGACCTCAGGGACCCGCTCTGGTGGCCTCAGGAAAGGCCAGTCCCCATGCGAGATGCTCGGGGGCCATTCGGGATTCCTCTCCCGTCGATGCCGGGGCCTAAGACCTTGTGTGGAGTAGGTGCCGGAACCTGAGGATTTCTGTCCAGTGCTGACATGGATCATGGGGTACTTCTGGAGTCTCCCCAGGGGAGTCAGTCCTCGGCTCTAGTGGGGGCATGCACGTGTGTTTCCTCCCGAGCTGGAGGAGCAGTGTCACGCTTCTTGTCAAGTGGATCAAGGGATCAGTGGCTTTCCCTCGAGGCTTTCCCACGAGGCTTTCCCACAGGGCTGTCCCACGTGCCACCGTGGTGTGACTCGATCCTCGGCTTGAAAGTCGAGGCAGTGCAGCGAAAACAGGTTTCCCTTGAATGGACTGAGACATCTGGGGGACTCTGCGAATGGTTGCACCACCCTGGAGTTCCTCTCGCCTTTCCTGTGGAGAGCGCCTCCTCTTGAGGTGCGACGGGAACGCCGGGAATTCTTTCCCGAACACGCAGGGAAAGGATCCCTCCTCTCGAGCTATGAGGCGGAAACGTGGTTCCTCTGGATGTGGGCGGGACTCTCGTACTTCCTCTCGAGTGGAGACGGGTATGTCGGGGAACTTCTTGAGTTGCAGCAAGGGTGTCAAGGAACCTTTGGAAGTTCCAGAGGTTAGATGTGATTAACCTGGAGACGCCTGAGCAGAAATGGGCCTCATCTCGCCTGGAGGGGAGAACCTCCTGGATTTTCTCGAGTTGCGGTAGGTGCTCTCGACTTACGACGGGGACCTCAGAGACCTTCTCTGGTGGCCTCAGGAAAGGCCAGTCCCCATGCGAGTTGCTCGGGGGCCTCTCGGTATTCCTCTCCCGTCGATGCTGGGGCCTAAGACCTTGTGTGGATACAGTGCTGGAACCTGAGGATTCCTCTCAAGTGCTGACATGGATCTTGGGGTACTTCTGGAGTCTCCCCATGGGAGTCAGTCCTCGTCTCGATTGGGGGCATGCACGTGGGCTTTCCTCCCGAGCGGTAGCAGCAGTGTCACGCTTCCATAGGCGTGGATCAAGGGATCTGTGGCTTTCGCTTGAGGCTTTCCCACGAGGATTTCCCATGAGGCTTTCCCACAGGGCTGTCCCACGTGCCACCGTGGTGTGAGTCGATCCTCGGCTTGAAAGTCAAGGCATTGCAGGGAAAAGAGGTTTCCCTGGAATGGACTGAGACATCTGGGGGACTCTGGGAATGTTGGCACGACCCTGGAGTTCCTCTCGCCTTTCCTGTGGAGAGCGCCTCCTCTTGAGATGCGACGGGAACGCCGGGAATTCTTTCCCGACCACACAGGGAAAGGATCCCTCCTCTCGAGCTAGGAGGCGGAAAAGTGGCTCCTCTGCATGTGGGCGGGACTCTCGTGCTTCCTCTCGAGTGGAGACGGGTATGTCGGGGAAATTCTTGAGTTGCAGCAAGGGTGTGAAGGACCCTTTGGAAGTTCCAGAGGTTAGGTGTGATTAGCCTGGAGACGCCTCAGGGGAAAAAGGCCTCATCTCGCCTGGAGTGGAGAACCTCCTGAATTTTCTCGAGTTGCGGCAGGTGCTCTCGACTTATGATGGGGACCTCAGGGACCCGCTCTGGTGGCCTCAGGAAAGGCCAGTCCCCATGCGAGTTGCTCGGGGGCCTCTGGGGATTCCTCTCCCGTCGATGCTTGGGCGTAAGACCTTGTATGGAGTCGTTGCCGGAACCTGAGGATTCCTCTTCAGTGCTGACATGGATCTTGGGGTACTTCTGGAGACTCCCTAGGGGAGTCAGTCCTTGTCTCGAGTAGGGGCCTGTAATTGGGCTTTCCTCCCGAGCTGTAGCAGCAGTGTCGCGCTTCCCTTTGCATGGATCAAGGGATCTGTGGCTTTCCCTCGAGGCTTTCGCACGAGGCTTTCCCACGAAGCTTTGCCACAGGGCTATCCAACGTGACCCGTCGTGTGAGTCGATCCTCGGCTTGAAAGTCGAGGCAGTGCAGGGAAAACAGGTTTCCCTGGAATGGACTGAGGCATCTGGGGGACTCTGGGAATGGTGGCACGACCCTGCAGTTCCTCACGCCTTTCCTGTGGAGAGCGCCTCCTCTAGAGATGCGACGGGAACATCAGGAATTCTTTCCCGACCACGCAGGGAAACGATCCCTCCTCTCGAGCTAGGAGGCGGAAACGGGGCTCCTCTGGATGTGGGCGGGACTCTCGTGCTTCCTCTCGAGTGGAGACGGGTATGTCGGGGAACTTCTTGAGTTGCAGCAAGGGTGTCAAGGAACCTTTGGAAGTTCCAGAGGTTAGATGTGATTAACCTGGAGACGCCTGAGCAGAAATGGGCCTCATCTCGCCTGGAGGGGAGAACCTCCTGGATTTTCTCGAGTTGCGGTAGGTGCTCTCGACTTACGACGGGGACCTCAGAGACCTTCTCTGGTGGCCTCAGGAAAGGCCAGTCCCCATGCGAGTTGCTCGGGGGCCTCTCGGTATTCCTCTCCCGTCGATGCTGGGGCCTAAGACCTTGTGTGGATACAGTGCTGGAACCTGAGGATTCCTCTCAAGTGCTGACATGGATCTTGGGGTACTTCTGGAGTCTCCCCATGGGAGTCAGTCCTCGTCTCGATTGGGGGCATGCACGTGGGCTTTCCTCCCGAGCGGTAGCAGCAGTGTCACGCTTCCATAGGCGTGGATCAAGGGATCTGTGGCTTTCGCTTGAGGCTTTCCCACGAGGATTTCCCATGAGGCTTTCCCACAGGGCTGTCCCACGTGCCACCGTGGTGTGAGTCGATCCTCGGCTTGAAAGTCAAGGCAGTGCAGGGAAAAGAGGTTTCCCTGGAATGGACTGAGAAATCTGGGGGACTCTGGGAATGTTGGCACGACCCTGGAGTTCCTCTCGCCTTTCCTGTGGAGAGCGCCTCCTCTTGAGATGCGACGGGAACGCCGGGAATTCTTTCCCGACCACACAGGGAAAGGATCCCTCCTCTCGAGCTAGGAGGCGGAAAAGTGGCTCCTCTGCATGTGGGCGGGACTCTCGTGCTTCCTCTCGAGTGGAGACGGGTATGTCGGGGAAATTCTTGAGTTGCAGCAAGGGTGTGAAGGACCCTTAGGAAGTTCCAGAGGTTAGGTGTGATTAGCCTGGAGACGCCTCAGGGGAAAAAGGCCTCATCTCGCCTGGAGTGGAGAACCTCCTGAATTTTCTCGAGTTGCGGCAGGTGCTCTCGACTTATGATGGGGACCTCAGGGACCCGCTCTGGTGGCCTCAGGAAAGGCCAGTCCCCATGCGAGTTGCTCGGGGGCCTCTGGGGATTCCTCTCCCGTCGATGCTTGGGCGTAAGACCTTGTATGGAGTCGTTGCCGGAACCTGAGGATTCCTCTTCAGTGCTGACATGGATCTTGGGGTACTTCTGGAGACTCCCTAGGGGAGTCAGTCCTTGTCTCGAGTAGGGGCCTGTAATTGGGCTTTCCTCCCGAGCTGTAGCAGCAGTGTCGCGCTTCCCTTTGCATGGATCAAGGGATCTGTGGCTTTCCCTCGAGGCTTTCGCACGAGGCTTTCCCACGAAGCTTTGCCACAGGGCTATCCAACGTGACCCGTCGTGTGAGTCGATCCTCGGCTTGAAAGTCGAGGCAGTGCAGGGAAAACAGGTTTCCCTGGAATGGACTGAGGCATCTGGGGGACTCTGGGAATGGTGGCACGACCCTGCAGTTCCTCACGCCTTTCCTGTGGAGAGCGCCTCCTCTAGAGATGCGACGGGAACATCAGGAATTCTTTCCCGACCACGCAGGGAAACGATCCCTCCTCTCGAGCTAGGAGGCGGAAACGGGGCTCCTCTGGATGTGGGCGGGACTCTCGTGCTTCCTCTCGAGTGGAGACGGGATGTCGGGGAACTTCTTGAGTTGCAGTAAGGGTGTGAAGGACCCTTTGGAAGTTCCTGAAGTTAAGTGTGATTAGACTGGAGACGCCTGAGCGGAAATGGGCCTCATCTCGCATGGAGGGGAGAACCTCCTGGATTTTCTCGAGTTGCAGCAGGTACACTCGACTTACGATGGGGACCTCAGGGACCCGCTCTGGTGGCCTCAGGAAAGGCCAGTCCCCATGCGAGTTGCTCGGGGCCTCTCGGGATTCCTCTCCCGTTGATGCTGGGGCCTAAGACCTTGTGTGGATTCAGTGCCAGAACCTGAGGATTCCTCTCCAGTGCTGACATGGATCTTGGGGTACTTCTGGAGTCTCCCAGGGGAGTCAGTCCTCGTCTCGACTGGGGGCATGCACGTGCGCTTTCCTCCCGAGCTGTAGCAGCAGTGTCGCGCTTCCCTTCGCTTGGATCAAGGGATCTGTGGCTTTCCCACGAGGCTTTCCCACAGGGCTTTCCCACGTGCCACCGTGGTGTGAGTCGATCCTCGTCTTGAAAGTCGAGGCAGTGCAGGAAAAAAAGGTTTCCCTGGAATGGACTGAGACTTCTGGGGGACTCTGGGAATGGTGGCACAACCCTGGAGTTCCTCTCGCCTTTCCTGTGGAGAGCACCTCCTCTTGAGATGCGACGGGAACGCCGGGAATTCTTTCCCCAACACGCAGGGAAAGGATCCCTTCTCTCGAGCTAGGAGGCGGAAACGGGGCTCCTCTGGATGTGGGCGGAACTCTCGTGCTTCCACTCAGGTGGAGACGGGTATGCCGGGGAACTTCTTGAGTTGCAGCAAGGGTGTGAAGAACCCTGTGGAAATTCCAGAGTTTAGGTGTGATTAGCCTCGAAACTCCTCAGCAGAAATGGGCCTCATCTCGCCTGGAGGGGAGAACCTCCGTGAATTTTCTCGAGTTGCGGCAGGTGCTCTCGACCTACAACGGGGACCTCAGGGACCCTGTCTGGTGGCCTCAGGAAAGGCCAGGCCCCATTTGAGTTGCTCGGAGGCCTCTCAAGATTACTCTCCCGTCGATGCCGGGTCCTGAGACCTTGTGTGGAGTCGGTGCCAGAACAAGAGTATTCCTCCCCAGTGCTGACATGGATCTTTAGGTACTTCTGAAGTCTCCCAAGGAGAGTCAATCTTCGTCTCGAGTGGGGGAATGCAGGTGCGCTTTCCTCCCGAGCTGTAGCAGCAGTGTCACGCTTACCATCTAGTGGATCAAGGGATCATTGGCTTTCCCTCGAGCCTTTCCCACGTGGCTTTCCCACAGGGCTGTCCCACGTGCCACCGTGGTGTGAGTCGATCCTCGGCTTGAGTCGAGTCAGTGCAGGGAAAACAGGTTTCCCTGGAATGGACTGAGACATCTGGGGGACTCTGGGAATAGTGGCACGACCCTGGAGTTCCTCTCGCCTATCCTGTGGAGAGCGCCACCTCCTGAGATGCGACGGGAACGCCGGGAATTCTTTCCCGACCAGGCAGGGAAAGGATCCCTCCTCTCGAGCTAGGAGGCGGAAACGGGGTTCCTCTGGATGTGGGCGGGACAGGCGTGCTTCCTCTCGAGTGGAGACGGGTATGTCGGGGAACTTCTTGAGTTGCAGCAAGGGTGTGAAGGACCATTTGGAAGTTCCAGAAGTTAGGTGTGATTAGCCTCGAGACGCCTCAGCGGAAATGGGCCTCATCTAGCCTGGAGGGGAGAACCTCCTGGAGTTTCTCGAGTTGCGGCAGGTGCTCTAGACTTACCACGAGAACTTCAGGGACCCGCTCTGGTGGCCTCAGGAAAGGCCAGTCCCCATGCGCGTTGTGCATGGGACTCTCGGGATTCCTCTCCCGTCGATGCCGGGGCCTAAAACCTTGTGTGTATTCGGTTCCGGAACCTGAGGATTCCTCTCCAGTGCTGACATGGATCTTGGGGTACTTCTGGAGTCTCCCCAGGGGAGTCATTCCTCGTCTCATGTGGGGGCATGCACGTGCCCTTTCCTCCCGAGCTGTAGCAGCAGTGTCACGCTTCCCTTCGCGTGGATCAAGGGATATGTGGCTTTCCCTCGAGGCTTACCCACGAGGCTTTCCCACGAGGCTTTCCCACAGGGCTGTCCACGTGCCACCGTGGTGTGAGTCGATCCTCGGCTTGAAAGTCGAGGCAGTGCAGGGAAAACAGGTTTCCCTGGAATAGACTGAGACATCTGGGGGACTCTGGGAATGGTGGCACGACCCTGGAGTTCCTCTCGCCTTTCCTGTGGAGAGCGCTTCCTCTTGAGATGCGACAGGAACGCCGGGAATTCTTTCCCGACCACGCAGGGAAAGGATCCCTCCTCTCGACTTAGGAGCAGAAATGGGGCTCCTCTGGATGTGGGTGGGACTCTCGTGCTTCCTCTCGAGTGGAGATGGGTATGTGGGGGATCTTCTTGAGCTGCAGCAAGGGTGTGAAGGACCCTTTGGAAGTTCCAGAGGTTAGGTGTGATTAGCTTCGAGACACCTCAGCGGAAATGGCCTCACCTCGCCTGGAGGGGAGAACCTCCTGGATTTTCTCGAGTTTCGGCAGGTGCTCTCGACTTACGACGGGGACCTCCAGGGACCCGCTCTGGTTGCCTCAGGAAAGGCCAGTCCCCATGCGAGTTGCTCGGGGCCTCTCGTTATTCCTTACCCGTCGATGCCGGGGCCTAAGATCTTGTGTGGAGTAGGTGCCGTAATCTGAGCGTTCCTCTCTAGTGCTGACATCGATCTTGGGGTCCTTCTGGAGTCTCCCCAGGGGAGTCAGTCCTCGTCTCGAGTGGGGCATGCACGTGCGCTTTCCTCCCTGCTGTAGCAGCAGTGTCACGCTTCCCTTCGCGTGGATCAAGGGATCTGTGGTTTTCCCTCGAGGCTTTCCCACGAGGCTTTCCCACAGGGCTGTCCCACGTGCCACCGTGCTGTGAGTCGATCCTCAGCGTGAAAGTCGAAGCAGTGCAGGGAAAAGAGTTTTCCCTGGAATGGACTGAGACATCTGGGGACTCTGGTATGGTGGCACGACCCTGGAGTTCATCTCACCTTTCCTGTGGAGAGCGCCTCCCCTTGAGATGCGACGGGAATGCCGGGAATTCTTTCCTGACCACGCCAGTGAAAAGATCCCTCCTCTCGAGCTAGGAGGCGGAAAAGGGGCTCCTCTGGATGTGGGCGGGACTCTCGTGCGTCCTCTCGAGTGGAGACGGGAATGTCGGGGAACTTCTTGAGTTTGCAGCAAGGGTGTGAAGGACCCCTTTGGAAGTTCCAGATGTTAGGTGTGATTAGCCTGGAGACGCCTCAGCGGAAATGGGCCTCATCTCGCCTGGAGGGGAGAACCTCCTGGATTTTCTCGAGTTGCGGCAGGCGCTCTCGACTTAAGACGGGGACCTCAGGGACACGCTCTGGTGGCCTTAGGAAAGGTCAGTCCCCATGCGAGTTGCTCGAGGGCCT
>NW_017207747.1:0-4270 GCF_001704415.2 Capra hircus | reverse complement strand
AAGTACCCAAAGATCCATGTCAGCACTGGAGAGGAATCCTCAGGTTCCGGCACGACTCCACAAGGTCTTAGGCCCCGGCATCGACGGGAGAGGAATCCGAGAGGCCCCGAGCAACTCGCATGGGGACTGGCCTTTCCTGAGGCCACCAGAGCGGGTCCCTGAGGTCCCCGTCGTAAGTCGAGAGCACCTGCCGCAACTCGAGAAAATCCAGGAGGTTCTCCCCTCCAGGCGAGATGAGGCCCATTTCCGCTGAGGCATCTCGAGGCTAATCACACCTAACCTCTGGAACTTCCAAAGGGTCCTTCACACCCTTGCTGCAACTCAAGAAGTTCCCCGACATACCGTCTCCACTCGAGAGGAAGCACAAGAGTCCCGCCCACATCCAGAGGAGCCCCTTTCCGCCTCCTAGCTCGAGAGGAGGGATCCTTTCCCTGCGTGGTCGGGAATGAAATTCCGGCGTTCCCGTCGCATCTCAAGAGGAGGCGCTCTCCACAGGAAAGGCGAGAGGAACTCCAGGGTCGTGCCACCATTCCAGAGTCCCCCAGATGTCTCGTCCATTCCAGGGAAACCTTTTTCCCTGCACTGCCTCCACTTTCAAGACGAGGATCGACTCACACCACGGTGGCACGTGGGACAGCCCTGTGGGAAAGCCTTGTGGGAAAGTCTCGTGGGAATGCCTCGAGGGGAAAGCCACAGATCCCTTGATCCACCGAAGGAAGCGTGACACTGCTGCTACACCTCGGAGGAAAGCGCACGTGCATGCCCCCACTCGAGACGAGTACTGACTCCCTGGGGAGACACCAGAAGTTCCCCAAGATCCATGTCAGCACTGAGAGGAATCCTCAGGTTCGGCAGCGACTCCTCACAAGGTCTTAGGCCCCGACATTGACAGGAGAGGAATCCCGAGAGGCCCCCGAGCAACTTGCATGGCAGAGACCTTTCCTGAGGCCACCAGAGCGGGTCCCTGAGGTCCCCGTCGTAAGTCGAGAGCACCTGCCGCAACTCGAGAAAAATCCAGAGGTTCTCCCCTCCAGGCGAGATGAGGCCCATTTCCGCTGAGGCGTCTCGAGGCTAATCACACCTAAGCTCTGGAACTTTCAAAGGGTCCTTCACACCCTTGCTGCAACTCAAGAAGTTCCCCCACATACCGTCTCCACTCGAGAGGAAACACGAGAGTCCCGCCCACATCCAGAGGAGCCCCGTTTCCGCCTCATAGCTCGAGAGGATTGATTCTCTCCCTGTGTCATCGGGAAAGGATTCCTGGCATTCCCGCGCATCTGAACAGGAGGCGTTCTCCACAGGAAAGGCGAGAGGAAATCCAGGGTCGTGCCACCATTCCCAGAGTTCCCCAGATGTCTCAGTCCATTCCAGGGAAAACCTGTTTTCCCTGCACTGCCTCGAATTTCAAGCCGAGGATCGATTCACACCACAGTGGCACGTGGGACAGCCTTGTGGGAAAAAGCCTCGTGGAAAGCCTCGAGGGTAAAGCCACAGATCCCTTGATCCACGCGAAGGGAAGCGCGACACTGCTGCTACAGTTCGAGAGGAAAGCCCATGTGCATGCCCCACACGAGAGAGGACTGACTCCCCTGGGGAGACTCCAGAGGTTCCCCAAGATCCATGTCAGCACTGGAGGGGAATCCTCAGGTTGCAGCAACGACTCCACACAAGGTCTTAGGCCCCGGCATCGACGGGAGAGGAATCCCGAGAGGCCCCCGAGCAACTCGCATGGGGACTGACCGTTCCTGAGGCCACCAGAGCGGTCCCTGAGGTCCCCGTCGCAAGTCGAGAGCACCTTCTGCAACCCGAGAAAATCCAGGAGGTTGTCCCTCCAGGCGAGATGAGGCCCATTTCCAATGAGGCGTCTCGAAGCTAATCAAAACTAACCTCTGGAACTTCCAAAGGGTCCGTCACACCCTTGCTGCAATTCAAGAATTTCCCCGACATACTCGTCTCCACTCGAGAGGAAGAACGACAGTCCGCCCACATCCAGAGGAGCCCCGTTTCTGCCTCCTAGCTCGAGAGGAGGGATCCTTTCCTGCTGCGTGGTCGGTCAAGTATTCCCGGCGTTTCCGGTCGCATCTCAAGAGAAGCCGCTCTCAACAGGAAAGGCGAGAGGAACTCCAGGGTCGTGCCACCATTCCCAGAGTCCCCCAGATGTCTCAGTCCTCTGCATGGAAACCTGTTTTCCCTGCACTGCCTCCACTTTCAAGCCGAGGATCGACTCACACCACGGTGGCACGTGGGACAGCCTTGTGGGAAAGCCTCGTGGGAAAGCCTCGAGGCAAAGCCACAGATCCCTTGATCCACGCGAAGGGAAAGCGCGACACTGCTGCTACAGCTCGGGAGGAATGCACACGTGCATGCCCCCCACTCGGGACGAGGACTGACTCCCCTGGGGATTCTCCAGAATACACCAAGATCCATGTCAGTACTGGAGAGGAATCCTCAAGTTCCGGGCACCCACTCCACACAAGATCTTAAGCCCCGACATGGACGGGAGAAGAATCCCGAGAGGCCCCAAGCAACTCGCATCGGGACTGGCCTTTCCTGAGGCCACCAGAGCTGGTCCCTGATGTCCCCGTCGTACACGAGAGCACCTGCCTCAACTCGAGAGTATCGAGGAGGTTCTCCCCTCCAGGCGAGATGAGGCCCATTCCGCTGAGGCGTCTCGAGGCTAATCACACCGAAGCTCTGGAACTTCCAAACGGTCCTTCACACCCTTGCTGTAACTCAAGAAGTTCCCGACATACCAGTCTCCACTCGAGAGGAAGCACGAGAGTTCTGCCCACATCCAGAGGAGCCCCGTTTCCGCCTCCTAGCTCGAGAGGAGGGATCCTTTCCCTGCGTGGTCGGGAAAGAATTCCGGCCTTCCTGTCGCATCTCAAGAGGAGGCGCTCTCCACAGGAAAGGCGAGAGGAACTCCAAGGTCGTGCCACCATTCCCAGAGTCCCCAGATGTCTCTGTCCATTCCAGGGAAACCTTTTTTCCCTGCACTGCCTGGACGTTCAAGCCGAGGATCGACTCACACCACGGTGGCTCGTGGGACAGCTCTGTGGGAAAGCCTCGTGGGAAAATCCTCATGGGAAAGCCTCAAGCGAAAGCCACAGATCTCATGATCCACGTCTATGGAAGCGTGAAACTGCTGTTACAGCTCGGGAGGAAAGCACACGTGCATGCCCCCACTCGAGAGGAGGACTGACTCCACTGTGGAGACTCCAGAAGTACCCCAAGATCCATTCGGCACTGGAGAGGAATCCTCAGGTTCCGGCACTGACTCCACACAAGTCTTGGGCCCGGCATCGACGGGAGAGGAATCCCGAGAGGCCCCCGAGCACTCGCATGGGGACTGGCCTTTCCTGAGGCCACCAGAGCCGTCCCGGATGTCCCCGTCGTAAGTCGAGAGCACCTGCCGCAACTCCAGAAAATCCAGGAGGTTCTCCCCTCCAGGCGAGATGAGGCCATTTCCGCTCAGGCGTCTCGAGGCTAATGAACCTAACCTCTGGAACTTCCAAAGGGTCCTTCACACACTTGCTGCAACTCATGAAGTTCCCCGACATACCGGTCTCCACTCGAGAGGAAGCACGAGAGTCCCGCCCACATCCAGAGGAGCCCTGTTTCCGCCTCCTAGCCCAGAGGAGAGGGTTCCTTTCCCTGCGTGGGGGGAAAGAACTCACGGTTCCCGTCGCATCTCAAGAGGAGGCGCTCTCCACAGGAAAGGCAGAGGAACTCCAGGGGTCGTGCCACCATTCCCAGAGTCCCCCAGATGTCTCAGTACATTCCAGGGAAACCTGTTTTTCCCTGCACTGCCTCGACTTTCAAGCCGAGGATCGACTCACACCACGGTGGCACGTGGGACAGCCCTTGGGAAAGCCTCGTGGAAAGCCTCGTGGGAAAGCCTCGAAGGAAAGCCACTGATCCCTTGATCCAACTTGACGAGAGAAGCGTGACACTGCTCCTACAGCTCGGTAGGAAAGCACACGTGCATGCCCCCACTCGCGAGACGAGGACTGACTCCCTTGGGGAGACTCCAGAAGTACCCGAAGATCCATGTCAGCACTGGACAGAAATCCTCAGGCTTCCGCACAGACTCCACACAAGGGCTTAGGCCCCGGCATCGACGTGAGAGAAATCCCGAGAGGCCCGAAGCAACTCGCATGGGGACTGGCCTTTCCCAGAGGCCACCAGAGCGGATACCTGAGTACCCATCAAAGTCGAAAGAACCTGCCGCAACTCGAGAAAAATCCAGGATGTTCTCCCCTCCAGGCGA
>NW_017207746.1:0-4270 GCF_001704415.2 Capra hircus | reverse complement strand
GGCGAGATGAGGCCCATTTCCACTGAGTTTTCTCAAGGCTAATCACACCTAACCTCTGGAACTTCCAAAGCGTCCTTCACACCCTTGCTGCAACTCAAGAAGTTCCCCGACATACCCGTCTCCACTCGAGAGGAAGCACGAGAGTCCCGCCCACATCCAGAGGAGCCCGTTTCCGCCTCCTAGCTCGAGAGGAGGGATCCTTTCCCTGCGTGGTCGGGAAAGAATTCCCGGCGTTCCTGTCGCATCTCAAGAGGAGGCGCTCTCCACAGGAAAGGCGAGAGGAACTCCAGGGTCGTGCCACCATTCCCAGAGTCCCCCAGATGTCTCAGTTCATTCCAGGGAAACCTGTTTTCCCTGCACTGCCTCGACTTTCAATCCGAGGATCGACTCACACCACGGTGGCACGTGGGAGAGCCCTGTGGGAAAGATTCGTGGGAAAAGCCTCGTGGGAAAGTCTCGAGGGGAAAGTCACAGATCCCTTGATCCACGGAAATGAAGCGTGACACTGCTGCTACAGCTCGGGAGGAAAGCGCACGTGCATGACCCCACTCGAGACGAAAACTGACGCCCCTGGGGAGAATCCAGAAGTACCCTAAGATTCATGTCAGCACTGGTGAGGAATCCTCAGGTTCCGGCAGCGACTCCGCACAAGGCTTTAATCCCCGTCATCGAAGGGAGAGGAATCCCGAGAGGCCCCCGAGCAACTCGCATGGGGACTGGCCTTTCCTGAGGCCACCAGAGCGGGTCCCTGAGGTCCCCTTCGTAAGTCGAGAGCACCTGCCGCAACTCGAGAATATCCAGGAGGTTCTTCCCCCCAGCCGAGATGAGGCCCATTTCCGCTGAGGCGTCTACAGGCTAATCACACCTAACTTCTGGAACTTCCCAAGGGTCCTTGGCACATTTGGCTGCAACTGAAGAAGTTCCCCGACATCCTCCTCTCCACTCGACAGGAAGCACGAGAGTCCCGCCCGCATCCAGAGGAGCCCCGTTTCCGCCTCTTAGCTCGAGAGGAGGGATCCTTTCCCTGCGTGGTGGGGAAAGAATTCACCGCATTCCCGTCGCATCTCAAGAGGAGGCGCTCTCCACAGGAAAGGCGAGAGGAACTCCAGGGTCGTGCCACCATTCCCAGAGTCCCCCAGATGACTCAGTCTATTCCAGGGAAACCTGTTTTCCCTGCACTGCCTCGACTTTCAATCCGAGGATCGACTCACAACACGATGGCACGTGGGAGAGCCCTGTGGGAAAGATTCGTGGGAAAGCCTCGTGGGAAAGCCTCAAGGGAAAGCCACAGATCCCTTGATCCACGCGAAATGAAGAGCGACACTGCTACTACAGCTCGGGAGGAAAGCGCACGTGCATGCCCCCACTAGAGACTTGGACGGACTCCCCGCGGGAAACTCCATAAGTACCCCAAAATCCATGTCAGCACTGGAGAGGAATCCTCAGGTTCCGGCACCGACTTCACACATGGTCTTAGGCCCCAGCATCGATGGGAGAGGAATCCCGAGAGGCCCCCGAGCATCTGGCATCGGGACTGGCCTTTCCTGAGGCCACCAGAGTGGGTCCCTGACGTCCCCGTCGTAAGTCGAGAGCACC
The DNA here is from genome assembly GCF_001704415.2 of Capra hircus. Taxonomy (NCBI): domain Eukaryota; kingdom Metazoa; phylum Chordata; class Mammalia; order Artiodactyla; family Bovidae; genus Capra; species Capra hircus. Next base: position 2,674 of record NW_017207746.1, on the reverse strand, counting down.
TGCCGCAACTCGAGAAAATCGAGGAGATTCTCCCCTCCAGGCGAGATGAGTCCCATTTCCGCTGAGGCGTCTAGAGGCTATTCACACCTAATATCTGGAACTTCCAAAGGGCCCTTCACACCCTTGCTGCAACTCAAGAAGTTCCCTGACTTACCCGTCTCCACTCGAGAGGAAGCACGAGAGTCCCGCCCACATCCAGAGGAGCCCTGTTTCCGCTTCCTAGCTCGAGAGGAGGGATCCTTTCCCTGCGTGTTCGGGAAAGAATTCCCGGCGATCCTTTCGCATCTCAAGAGCAGGCGCTCTCCATAGGAAAAGCGAGAGGAACTCCAGGGTCGTGCCACCATTCTCAGAGTCCCCCAAATGTCTCAGTACATTCCAGGGAAACCTGTTTTCCCTGCACTGCCTCGACTTTCAATCCGAGGATCGACTCACACCACGGTGGCCCGTGGGAGAGCCCTGTGGGAGAGATTTGTGGGAAAGCCTCGTGGGAAAGCCTCGAGGGAAAGCCACAGATCACTTGATCCACAGAAAAGAAGCGTGACACTGCTGCTACAGCTCGGGAGGAAAGCGCACGTGCATGCCCCCACTCGAGACGAGGACGGACTCCCCGTGGAAGACTGCAGAAGTACCCCAAGATCCATGTCAGCACTGGAGAGGAATCCTCAGGTTCCGGCACCGACTCCACACAAGGTCTTAGGCCTCGGCATTGACGGGAGAGGTATCCCGAGAGGCCCCCGAGCAACTCTCATGGGGACTGGCCTTTCCTGAGGCCCCCAGTCGTGTCCCTGAGTTTCCCGTCGTAAGTCAAGAGCACCTGCCGCAACTCGAGAAAATCCAGGAGGTTCTCCCTTCGACGCGAGATGATGCCCATTTCCGCTGAGGCGTCTCCAGGCAAATCACACCTAACCTCTGGAACTTTCAAAGGGTCCTTCACACCCTTTCTGCAACTCAAGAAGTTCCCCAACATACCCGTCTCGACTTGAGAGGAAGCACGAGAGTCCCGCCCACATCCAAAGGAGCCGCCGATTCCGCCTCCTAGATCGAGAGGAGGGATCCTTCCCCTGCGTGGTCGGCAACGAATTCCCGGCGTTCAGGTCGCATCTCAAGAGGAGGCACTCTCTACAAGAAAGGCCAGAGGAACTCCAGGGTCGTGCCACCATTCCCAGAGTCCCCCAGATGGTCTCAGTCCATTCCAGGGAAACCTGTTTTCCCTGCACTGCCTCCAAACTTTCAAGCCGAGGATCGACTCACACCACGGTGGCACGTGGGACAGCCCTGTGGGAAAGCCTCGTGGGAAAGCCTCGAGGGAAAGCCACATATCCCTTGATCCACGCGAAGGGAAGCGCGACACTGCTGCTACAGCTCGGGAGGAAAGCGCACGTGCATGCCCCCACTCGAGACGAGGACTGACTTCCCTGGGGAGACTCCAGAAAGTACCCCAAGATCCATGTCAGCATTGGAGAGGAATCCTCAGGTTCTGGAACCGTCTCCACACAAGATCTTAGGCCCCGGCATCGTCGGGAGAGGAATCCCAAGAAGCCCCCGAGCTACTCGCATGTGGACTGGCCTTTCCTGAGGCCACCAGAGCGGGTCCCTGAGGTCCCCGTAGTAAGTCGAGAGCACCTGCCGCAACTCGAGAAAATTCAGGAGGTTCTCCCCTCCAGGCGAGATGAGGCCCATTTCCGCTGAGGCGTCTCGAGGCTATTCACACCTAACCTCTGGAACTTCCAAAGGGTCCTTCACACCCTTACTGCAACACAAGAAGTTCCCCGACATACCCGTCTCCACTCGAGAGGAAGCACGAGAGTCCCGCCCACATCCAGAGGAGCCCCGTTTCCGCTCCTAGCTCGAGAGGAGGGATCCTTGTCCTGCGTGGCGTCGGAAAGAATTCCTGGCGTTCCCGTCGCATCTCAAGAGCAGGCGCTCTCCACAGGAAAGGCGAGAGGAACTCCAGGGTTCTGCCACCATTCCAGAGTCCCCCAGATGACTGAGTCCATTAGGGAAAACTGTTTTCCCTGCACTGCCTCGACTGTCAAGCAGAGGATCGACTCACACCACGGTGGCACGTGGGACAGCCCTGTGGGAAAGCCACGTTGGAAGCCTCGTGGGGAAACCCTCTTGGGAAAGCCTCGAGGGAAAGCCACAGATCCATGATCCACGCGAATGGAAGCGTGACACTGCTTCTACAGCTCGGGAGGAAAAGCGCACGTGCATGCCGCCACTCGAGACGAGGACTGACTCCCCTGGGGAGAGTCCAGAAGCACCTCAACATCCATGTCAGCACTGGAGAGAAATCCTCAGGTTCCGGCACCGGCTCGACACGACCTTAGGCCCCGGCATCGACGGGAGAGAAATCCCGAGAGGCCACCGAGCAACTCGCATGGGAGTGGCCTTTCCTGACGCAACCACAGCGGGTCCCTGAGGTCCCCGTCGCAAGTTGAGAGCACCTGCCGCAACTCGAGAAAATCCAGGAGGTTCTCCCCTGCAGGCGAGATGAGACCCATTTCCGCTGAGGCGTCTCCAAGCTAATCACAACTAACCTCTGGAACTTCCAAAGGGTCCTTCACAACCTTCCTGCAACTCAAGAAGTTCCCCGACATACCCGTCTCCACTCGAAGGAAGCACGAGTGTCCGCCCACATCCAGAGGAGCCCCGTTTCCGCCTCCTAGCTCGA
>NW_017207745.1:0-4272 GCF_001704415.2 Capra hircus | reverse complement strand
CAGTGCAGGGAAAACAGTTCCTCTGGAATGGACTGAGACATCTGGGGGACTCTTGGAATTGTGGCACGACCCTGGAGTTCCTCTCGCCTTTCCTGTGGAGAGCGCCTCTTCTTGAGATGCGGTGGGAACGCCGGGAATACTTTCCCGACCAAGCAGGGAAAGTCCCGTGGTCCAGCCCCGGTGGATCCAGCGTGATTCGAAGGTGGGGGACGTAGTCGTCGTCTTTGGAAATATACATATTTAATCCCAGATATAAAGAGATTAGAAATGGATTGTGTAGTAGGAAGATTATTGGAGAAAAAGAGGCTGAATAACTTGGATTACGTGGAATAGCATCCATCCTCCAGTAGAGAATTCAGCCAGAAAAACGGGAGCAAAAAAGAAGCGACATGGGGGAATCAGTCTTTCCGGAAACTGATCTGATTTCTTTATTTTTGGTTTTGCTTGTATACCTCTTGTTACACATAGGGATGAATACAGAGTCACGCAGGAGTCGGCATCCTGACCTTTATCAAAATCAGGTGCTTCACATAAATGTATAAAAAAAAGGTCTTAGGGATCTTACATCATCTTCTGGCCATGAATGAGACCTGCTGACATTTTATGATCCTTTCTTTCTGATAACCAAATAAACTTATTTCTTCCAAGGGTGTTTTTTCTTAAACCAGGCACCACCCTCCAAATAAAGTTACATTCCTATAGGGTGAGGGTGTAGTGAGTTACAATCAAGAAAGGAATTTATTTAACCCAAGGTTAACATGATTAGTCTTAAAGGTGAATTCTTATTTCTCCTATAATGCTTAAAGGTTAATACTTATTTCTCCTATATACTAGTTATATTCATTATAAGGGTAGGGAACATGGAGATTTATCAGCAAACATCAGCCTAACAAATGAAAATCCTTTCATCAATTCTCCCCTTAAGATCTATTTAGTCTTAAGATATGATAAAGTTACATTCTTACATAGAAAGGACACAGTGATATATAACAAAGTACAGTGATCTATTACAAAAGTGAAAATCCATTAACTCAAAAAGTCTAGTATTGCTAACATCAAAAACTGCTATATTTCCTTTGCTATATTCCAAATACATTGATTAATATATTCCCAAGTGCCTAAGGATATGGAGGCCTGGTGGCAATCATTGACTCAACAAGAAGAAAAAGTCCTATGCTAATTAAGACTCTCAAAATACTCCAAAACTCTCTGTGCTGTTTACAGTTGAGAGGCAGTAAACAATCTTGTGCCTAGTGGCAGCAGTATGGATAATCCTGTCACACAAGCTGGTCTGTCAGCAGAGAGGGTTTGACCTAAAATATCCTTGTCCCACCCAGAGCAGGGAATTAGCAGCAATTTTTGACACAACAAATGAAGAACCCTTCACCAATATAATTCCTAACCCAACTATACTAATAATTTCTAACTCCCCAAAATAATTTGCCTTTAGTAAGTCTAAACATCTCATGCCTCTCAGGTTGGGAGGCTGTAAACAATCACATGTGGCCGGACAAAACCTATAAAGGTGGGCTAGATAACCTTCAGAGGAGTCGGCCAAGCTGAAACACTCTTGTCATGCCAAGAATATTTATTGCCTTGAAGCTGCACGTTTACTTCTTCTCCGAGAGAAACAGTTATGGGGAGAGCCCCCGTAAAGTCAGAAGTGTAGGTGAGAGCATAAAACAGACTCTGGTTTTGGGGTTCGATGCTCGGGAACAGGGGGTTACCTGAGGCTTGATCACGCCTTTGCGCATGCCAAGCCTCCTTCCTCATGACCTTTGCCATAGGCGGAATTCCTCACGCTGGTCCCCGGAAGGAAAGGATCCCTCATCTCGAGCGACGAGGCGGAAACGCGCCTCCTGTGGATGTAGGGGGGACCATCTTGCTTATTCTCGAGTGGAGACGGGTATGTCGGGGAACTTCTTGAGTTGCAGCAAGGGTGTAAAGTACCTTTTGGAAGTATCCAGAGGTTAGGTTGATCTACCCCTCCAGAGACACCTAGTGGAATGGCCACTCGAGTGCTCTCGCTGGCAATCGGACGAACCTCCTGGAACTTTCCAAAAGGTACTTTACACCCTTGCTGCAACTCAAGAAGTTCCCCGACATACCCGTCTCCACTCGAGAATAAGCAAGATGGTCCCCCCTACATCCACAGGGAGGCGCGTTTCCGCCTCGTCGCTCGAGATGAGGGATCCTTTCCTTCCGGGGACCAGCGTGAGGAATTCCGCCTATGGCAAAGGTCATGAGGAAAGGAGGCTTGGCATGCGCAAAGGCGTGATCAAGCCTCAGGTAACCCCCTGTTCCCGAGCATCGAACCCCAAAACCAGAGTCTGTTTTATGCTCTCACCTACACTTCTGACTTTACGGGGGGCTCTCCCCCATAACTGTTTCTCTCGGAGAAGAAGTAAACGTGCAGCTTCAAGGCAATAAATATTCTTGGGCATGACAAGAGTGTTTCAGGCTTGCCGACTCCTCTGAAGGTTATCTAGCCCACCTTTATAGGTTTGTCCGGCCACATGTGATTGTTTACAGCCTCCCAACCTGAGAGGCATGAGATGTTTTAGACTTACTAAAGGCAAATTATTTGGGGAGTTAGAAATTATTAGTATAGGTTGGTTAGGAATTATATTGGTGAAGGGTTCTTCATTTGTTGTGTCAAAAATTGCTGCTAATTCCCTGCTCTGGGTGGGACAAGGATATTTTAGGTCAAACCTCTCTGCTGACAGACCAGCTTGTGTGACAGGATTATCCATACTGCTGCCACTAGGCACAAGATTGTTTACTGCCTCTCAACTGTAAACAGCACAGAGAGTTTTGGAGTATTTTGAGAGTCTTAATTAGCATAGGACTTTTTCTTCTTGTTGAGTCAATGATTGCCACCAGGCCTCCATATCCTTAGGCACTTGGGAATATATTAATCAATGTATTTGGAATATAGCAAAGGAAATATAGCAGTTTTTGATGTTAGCAATACTAGACTTTTTGAGTTAATGGATTTTTCACTTTTGTAATAGATCACTGTACTTTGTTATATATCACTGTGTCCTTTCTATGTAAGAATGTAACTTTATCATATCTTAAGACTAAATAGATCTTAAGGGAGAATTGATGAAAGGATTTTCATTTGTTAGGCTGATGTTTGCTGATAAATCTCCATGTTCCCTACCCTTATAATGAATATAACTAGTATATAGGAGAAATAAGTATTAACCTTTAAGCATATAGGAGAAATAAGAATTCACCTTTAAGACTAATCATGTTAACCTTGGGTTAAATAAATTCCTTTCTTGATTGTAACTCACTACACCCTCACCCTATAGGAATGTAACTTTATTTGGAGGGTGGTGCCTGGTTTAAGAAAAAACACCCTTGGAAGAAATAAGTTTATTTGGTTATCAGAAAGAAAGGATCATAAAATGTCAGCAGGTCTCATTCATGGCCAGAAGATGATGTAAAGATCCCTAAGACCTTTTTTTTATACATTTATGTGAAGCACCTGATATTGATAAAGGTCAGGATGCCGACTCCTGCGTGACTCTGTATTCATCCCTATGTGTAACAAGAGGTATACAAGCAAAACCAAAAATAAAGAAATCAGATCAGTTTCCGGAAAGACTGATTCCCCCATGTCGCTTCTTTTTTGCTCCCGTTTTTCTGGCTGAATTCTCTACTGGAGGATGGATGTTATTCCACGTAATCCAAGTTATTCAGCCTCTTTTTCTCCAATAATCTTCCTACTACACAATCCATTTCTAATCTCTTTATATCTGGGATTAAATATGTATATTTCCAAAGACGACGACTACGTCCCCCTTCGAATCACGCTGGATCCACCGGGGCTGGACCACGGGACTTTCCCTGCTTGGTCGGGAAAGTATTCCCGGCGTTCCCACCGCATCTCAAGAAGAGGCGCTCTCCACAGGAAAGGCGAGAGGAACTCCAGGTCGTGCCACAATTCCAAGAGTCCCCCAGATGTCTCAGTCCATTCCAGAGGAACCTGTTTTCCCTGCACTGCCTTGATTTTCGCCGAGGATCGACTGGCACCATGGTGGCACGTGGACAGCGATGTGGGAAAGCCTCGTGGGAAAGCCTCGAGGGAAAGCCCCGTGAGAAATACCTCGAGGGAAAGACATAGATCTCTTGATCCACGCGACGGGCAGCGTGACACTGCTACTGCAGCTCAGGAGGTAAGCGTTCTTGCATGATCCCGCTGAGAGAGGACTGACACCCCTGGGAGACTCAAGAAGTACCCCAAGAACCATGTCACCACGG
>NW_017207744.1:0-4272 GCF_001704415.2 Capra hircus | reverse complement strand
CCCACGAGGCTTTCCCCACAAGGCTTTATCACAGGGCTGTCCCACGTGCCACCGTGGTGTGAGTCGATCCTCGGCTTGAAAGTCGAGGCAGTGCAGGGAACACAGATTTCCCTGGAATGGACTGAGACATCTGGGGACTCTCGGAATGGTGGCACGACCCTGGAGTTCCTCTCGCCTTTCCTGTGGAGAGCGCCTCCTCTTGAGATGCGACGGGAACGCCGGGAATTCTTTCCCGACCACGCAGGGACAGGATCCCGCCTCTCGAGCTAGGAGTCGGGAAATCGGGGCTCCTCTGGATGTGGGCAGAACTCTCGTGCATCCTCTCGAGTGGAGACGGGTATGTCGGGGAACTTGTTGAGTTGCAGCAAGGGTGTGAAGGACCCTTTGGCTGTTCGAGACGTTAGGTGTGATTAGACTCGAGACGCCTCAGCGGAAATGGGCTTCATCTCGCCTGGAGGGAAGAATCTCCTGGATTTCTCGAGTTGCGGCAGGTGCTCTCGACTTACGACGGGGACCTCAGGGACCGCTCTGGTGGCCTCAGGAAAGGCCAGTCCCCCATGCGAGTTGCTCGGGGCCTCTCGGGATTCCTCTCCCGTCGATGCCGGGCCTAAGACCTTGTGTGGAGTTGTGCCGGAACCTGACGATTCCTCTCCAGTGCCGACATGGATCTTGGGGTACTTCTGGAGTCTCCCCAGTGGAGTCAGTCCTCGTCTCCAGTAGGGGCATGCACGTGCGCTTTCTCCCGAGCTGTAGCAGCAGTGTACGATTCCAAGGCGTGGACCAAGGGATCTGTGGCTTTCGCTGAGGCTTTCCCACGAGGCTTTCCCACGAGCTTTCCCACAGGCTGTCCACGTGCCACCGTGGTGTGAGTCGATCCTAGGCTTGAAAGTCGAGGCAGTACAGGGAAAACAGGTTTGCCTGAATGGACTGAGACATCTGGGGGACTCTGGGAATGGTGGCACGACCCTGGAGTTCCTCTCGCCTTTCCTGAGGAGAGCGCCTCCTCTTGAGATGCGACAGGAATGCCGGAATTCTTTCCCGACCACTCAGGGAAAGGATCCCTCCTCTCGAGCTAGTAGGCGGAAACGGAGATACTCTGGATGTGGGCGGGACTCTCGTGCTTCCTCTCGAGTGGAGACGGGTATGTCGGGGAACTTCTTGAGTTGCAGGAAGGGTGTGAAAGACCGTTTGGAAGTTCCAGAGTTTAGGTGTGATTAGCCTCGAGACGCCTCAGCGGAAATGGGCCTCATCTCGCCTGGAGATGAGAACCTCCTGGATTTTCTCGAGTTGCGGCAGGTGCTCTCGACTTACGACGGGGACCTCAGGGACCCGCTCTGGTGGCCTCAGGAAAGGCCAGTCCCCATGCTAGTTACTCGGGGGCCTCTCGGGATTCCTCTCCCGTCGATGCCAGGGCCTAAGACCTTGTGTGGAGTCGATGCCGGAACCTGAGGATTCCTCTCCAGTGCTGACATGGATCTTGGGGTACTTGTGAGTCTTCCTCAGTGGAGTCAGACCTCGTCTCGAGTGGGGGCATGCACGTGCGCTTTCCTCCCGAACTGTAGCAGCAGTGTCACGTTTCCCTTCGCGAGGATCAAGGGATCTGTGTCTTTCCCTCGAGGCTTCCCCACGAGTGTTTCCAACGAGGCTTTCCCACAGGGCTGTCCCACGTACCACCCTGGTGTGAGTCGATCCTCGGCTTGAAAGTCGAGGCAGTTCAGGGAAAACAGGTTTCCCTGAATGGACTCAGACATCTGGGGGAGTCTGGGAATGGTGGCACGACCCTGGAGTTCCTCTCGCCTTTCCTGTGGAGAGCGCCTCCTCTTGAGATGCGACGGGAACGCCGGGAATTCTTGACCGACCAGCAGGGAAAGGATCCCTCCTCTCGAGCTAGGAGGCGTAAACGGGGCTCCTCTGAATGTGGGCGGGACTCTCGTGCTTCCTCTCGAGTGGAGACGGGTATGTTGGGGAACTTCTTGAGTTGCAGCAAGGGTGTGAAGAACCTTGTGGAAGTTCCAGAGGTTTGGTGTGATTAGCCTCGAGACGCCGCATTGGAAATGGGCCTCATCTCGCCTAGAGGGGAGAACCTCCTGGATTTTCTCGAGTTGCGGCAGGTGCTCTCGACTTACGACGGGGACCTCAGGGACCCGCTCTGGTGGCCTCAGGAAAGGCCAGTCCCCATGCGAGATGCTCGCGGGCCTCTCGGGATTCCTCTCCCGTCGATGCCGGGGCTTAAGTCCTTGTGTGGAGTTGGTGCCGGAACCTGACGATTCCTCTCCAGTGCCGACATGGATCTGGGGGTACTTCTGGAGTCTCCCCAGGGGAGTCAGCCCTCGTCTCCAGTGGGGGCATGCACGTGCGCTTTCCTCCCGAGCTGTAGCAGCAGTGTAACGATTCCATAGGCGTGGACCAAGGGATCTGTGGCTTTCGCTTGAGCTTTCCCACGAGGCTTTCCCACGAGGCTTTCCCACAGGGCTGTCCACGTGCCACCGTGGTGTGAGTCGATCCTAGGCTTGAAAGTCGAGGCAGTACAGGGAAAACAGGTTTGCCTGAATGGACTGAGACATCTGGGGGACTCTGGGAATGGTGGCACGACCCTGGAGTTCCTCTCGCCTTTCCTGAGGAGAGCGCCTCCTCTTGAGATGCGACGGGAATGCCGGAATTCTTTCCCGACCACTCAGGGAAAGGATCCCTCCTCTCGAGCTAGTAGGCGGAAACGGAGATACTCTGGATGTGGCGGGACTCTCGTGCTTTCCTCTCGAGTGGAGACGGGTATGTCGGGGAACTTCTTGAGTTGCAGGAAGGGTGTGAAAAGACCGTTTGGAAGTTCCAGAGGTTTAGGTGTGATTAGCCTCGAGACGCCTCAGCGGAAATGGGCCTCATCTCGCCTGGAGATGAGAACCTCCTGGATTTTCTCGAGTTGCGGCAGGTGCTCTCGACTTACGACGGGGACCTCAGGGACCCGCTCTGGTGGCCTCAGGAAAGGCCCCCATGCTAGTTACTCGGGGGCCTCTCGGGATTCCTCTCCCGTCGATGCCAGGGCCTAAGACCTTGTGTGGAGTTGATGCCGGAACCTGAGGATTCCTCTCCAGTGCTGACATGGATCTTGGGTACTTGTGGAGTCTCCTCAGTGGAGTCAGTCCTCGTCTCGAGTGGGGGCATGCCCGTGCGCTTTCCTCCCGAACTGTAGCAGCAGTGTCACGTTTCCCTTCGCGAGGATCAAGGGATCTGTGTCTTTCCCTCGAGGCTTCCCCACGAGTGTTTCCAACGAGGCTTTCCCACAGGGCTGTCCCACGTACCACCCTGGTGAGAGTCGATCCTCGGCTTGAAAGTCGAGGCAGTTCAGGGAAAACAGGTTTCCCTGAATGGACTCAGACATCTGGGGGAGTCTGGGAATTGTGGCACGACCCTGGAGTTCCTCTCGCCTTTCCTGTGGAGAGCGCCTCCTCTTGAGATGCGACGGGAACGCCGGGAATTCTTGACCGACCAGGCAGGGAAAGGATCCCTCCTCTCGAGCTAGGAGGCGTAAACGGGGCTCCTCTGAATGTGGGCGGGACTCTCGTGCTTCCTCTCGAGTGGAGACGGGTATGTTGGGGAACTTCTTGAGTTTGCAGCAAGGGTGTGAAGAACCTTGTGGAAGTTCCAGAGGTTTGGTGTGATTAGCCTCGAGACGCCGCATTGGAAATGGGCCTCATCTCGCCTAGAGGGAGAACCTCCTGGATTTTCTCGAGTTGCGGCAGGGCTCTCGACTTACGACGGGGACCTCAGGGACCCGCTCTGGTGGCCTCAGGAAAGGCCAGTCCCCATGCGAGATGCTCGCGGCCTCTCGGGGTTCCTCTCCCGTCGATGCCGGGCTTAAGTCCTTGTGTGGAGTTGGTGCCGGAACCTGACGATTCCTCTCCAGTGCCGACATGGATCTGGGGTACTTCTGGAGACTCCCAGGGAGTCAGCCCTCGTCTCCAGTGGGGGCATGCACGTGCGCTTTCCTCCCGAGCTATAGCAGCAGTGTCGCGGTTCCCTTCGCGTGGATCAAGTGTTCTGTGGCTTTCACTCGAGCTTTTCCCACAGGCTCTCCCACGTGCCACCGTGGTGTGAGTCGATCCTTGGCTTGTAAGTGGAAGCAGTGCAGGGAAAACAGGTTTCCCTGGAATGGACTGAGACATCTGGGGGATTCGGGGAAATGGTGGCACGACCCTGGATTCCTCTCGCCTTTCCTGTGGAGAGTGCCTCTCTTGAGATGCGACCGGAACGGCGGGAATTCTTTCCCCACCACGC
>NW_017207743.1:0-4272 GCF_001704415.2 Capra hircus | reverse complement strand
AAACGAAGTCCGATGGCATTCTGGTTGTCCCATCACTTCATGGGAAATAGACCGGGAAAGCATGGAAACAGTGCTAGACTATTTTTTGAGGCTCCAAATTCACTGCATGATGGTGATTACAAGCAATGAAAATTAACAAGAATGCTTATCCTTGGAAGGAAAGTTTATGACGCAGTAGATAGCATATTGAAAGGCCAGAGACATTATTGCCACAAAGGTCCATCTAGTAGGCTTATGGTTTTTCTCAGTGGTCATGTATGGATGTGAGAGTTGGACTGTGAAGAAAGCGGCTGAGCCGGCAAAAGAATTGATGCTTTTGAACTGTGGTGTTGGAGAAGAACTGCTTGACAGTCCGCTTAGACTCTGAATGTTGAGCTTTAAGCCAACTTTTTCACTCTCCTCTTTCACTTTCATCAAGAGGCTTTTTAGTTCCTCTTCACTTTCTGCCATAAGGGTGGTCATCTGCATATCTGAGGTTATTGATATTTCTCCCTGCAATCTTGATTCCAGCTTGTGCTTCTTCCAGTCCAGCGTTTCTTATGATGTACTCTGCATATAAGTTAAAAGCAGGGTGACAATATACAGCCTTGACGTACTCCTTTTCCTATTTGGAACCAGTCTGTTGTTCCATGTCCAGTTCTAACTGTTGCTTCCTGACCTGCATACAGATTTCTCAAGAGGCAGGTCAGTGGTCTGGTATTCCCATCTCTTTTAGAATTTTCCACAGTTTATTGTGATCCACACAGTCAAAGGCTTTGGCATAGTCAATAAAGCAGAAATAGATGTTTTCTGGAACTCTCTTGCTTTTTCCATGATCCAGCAGATGTTGGCAATTTGATCTCTGGTTCCTCTGCCTTTTCTAAACCAGCTTGAACATCAGGAAGTTCACGGTTCACGTATTGCTGAAGCCTGGCTTGGAGAATTTGAGCATTACTTTACTAGCATGTGAGATGAGTGCAATTGTGCGGTAGTTTGAGCATTCTTTGGCATTGCCTTTCTTTGGATTGGAATGAAAACTGACCTTTTCCAGTCCTGTGGCCACTGCTGAGTTTTCCAAATTTGCTGGCATATTGAGTGCAGCACTTTCACAGCATCATCTTTCAGGATTTGAAACAGCTCAACTGGAATTCCATCACCTCCACTAGCTTGTGTTCATAGTGATGCTTTCTAAGGCCCACTTGACTTCACATTCCAGGATGTCTGGCTCTAGATGAGTGATCACACCATCGTGATTATCATGAAGATCTTTTTTGTACAGTTCTTCTGTGTATTCTTGCCACCTCTTAATATCTTCTGCTTCTGTTAGGTCCATACCATTTCTGTCCTTTATCGAGCCCATCTTTGCATGAAATGTTCCCTTGGTATCTCTAATTTTCTTGAAGAGATCTCTAGTCTTTCCCATTCTGTTCTTTCCTCTATTTGTTGATCACTGAGAAGGCTTTCTTATCTCTTCTTGCTATTCTTTGGAACTCTGCATTCAGATGCTTATATCTTTCCTTTTCTCCTTTGCTTTTTACTTCTCTTCTTTTCACAGCTATTTGTAAGGCCTCCCCAGACAGCCATTTTGCTTTTTTGCATTTCTTTCCATGGGATGGTTGATCCCTGTCTCCTGTACAATGTCACGAACCTCATCCATAGTTCATCAGGCACTCAATCTATCAGATCTAGTCCCTTAAATCTATTTCTCACTTCCACTGTATAATCATAAGGGATTTGATTTAGGTCATACCTGAATGTCTAGGTTTTCCCAACTTTCTTTCAATTTAAGTCTGAATTTGCAATAAGGAGTTCATGATCTCCACACTAAGATTTTGGGAGAAAATTGCAATTTTTATTTTCTCTTAGAACTTGTGCTTCATTCAGACACTTCTAGTCAATGCGATCTCTACTTACTAACCTGTGTATGCAGATCATGAACTCCTTATTACCAAATTCAGACTTAAATGAAGAAAGTTGAAAACCGCTAGACCATTCAGGTATGACCTAAATCAAATCCCTTATGATTATACAGTGGAAGTGAGAAATAGATTTAAGGACTAGATCTGATAGATGAGTGCCTGATGAACTATGGAATGGAGGTTCGTGACATTGTACAGGAGACAGGATCAAGACCATCCCCATGGAAAAGAAATGCAAAAAAGCAAAATGGCTGTCTGAGGAAGGCCTTACAAATAGCCTGTGAAAAGAGAGAAAAAAGCAAAGGAGGAAAGGAAAGATATAAGCATCTGAATGCAGAGTTCCAAAGAATAGCAAGGAAGAGATAAGAAAGCCTTCTTCAGCGATCAATGCAAAGAAATAGAGGAAAACAACAGAATGGGAAAGACTAGAGATCTCTTCAAGAAAATTAGAGATACCAAGGGAACATTTCATGCAAAGATGGGCTCGATAAAGGACAGAAATGGTATGGACCTAACAGAAGCAGAAGATATTAAGAAGAGGTGGCAAGAATACACAGAAGAACTGTACAAAAAGATCTTCATGACCCAGATAATCACGATGGTGTGATCACTCATCTAGAGCCAGACATCCTGGAATGTGAAGTCAAGTGGGCCTTAGAAAGCATCACTACGAACAAAGCTAGTGGAGGTGATGGAATTCCAGTTGAGCTGTTTCAAATCCTGAAAGATGATGCTGTGAAAGTGCTGCACTCAATATGCCAGCAAATTTGGAAAACTCAGCAGTGGCCACAGGACTGGAAAAGGTCAGTTTTCATTCCAATCCCAAAGAAAGGCAATGCCAAAGAATGCTCAAACTACCGCACAATTGCACTCATCTCACATGCTAGTAAAGTAATGCTCAAAATTCTCCAAGCCAGGCTTCAGCAATACGTGAACCGTGAACTTCCTGATGTTCAAGCTGGTTTTAGAAAAGGCAGAGGAACCAGAGATCAAATTGCCAACATCTGCTGGATCATGGAAAAAGCAAGAGAGTTCCAGAAAAACATCTATTTCTGCTTTATTGACTATGCCAAAGCCTTTGACTGTGTGGATCACAATAAACTGTGGAAAATTCTGAAAGAGATGGGAATACCAGACCACCTGACCTGCCTCTTGAGAAATCTGTATGCAGGTCAGGAAGCAACAGTTAGAACTGGACATGGAACAACAGACTGGTTCCAAATAGGAAAAGGAGTACGTCAAGGCTGTATATTGTCACCCTGCTTATTTAACTTATATGCAGAGTACATCATGAGAAACGCTGGCTGGAAGAAAGCACAAGCTGGAATCAAGATTGCCGGGAGAAATATCAATAACCTCAGATATGCAGATGACACCACCCTTATGGCAGAAAGTGAGAGGAACTAAAAAGCCTCTTGATGAAAGTGAAAGAGGAGAGTGAAAAAGTTGGCTTAAAGCTCAACATTCAGAAAACGAAGATCATGGCATCTGGTCCCATCACTTCATGGGAAATAGATGGGGAAACAGTGGAAACAGTGTCAGACTTTATTTTTGAGGGGGCTCCAAAATCACTGCAGATGGTGACTGCAGCCATGAAATTAAAAGACGCTTACTTCCTTGGAAGGAAAGTTTATGACCAACCTAGATCAGCATATTCAAAAGCAGAGACATTACTTTTGCCAACTAAAGGTCCGTCTAGTCAAGGCTATGGTTTTCCAGTGTCGTGCTATGGGATGTGAGAGTTGGACTGTGAAGAAAGCTGAGCAGCCGAAGAATTGATGCTTTTGAACTGTAGTGTTGGAGAAGACTCTTGAGCGTCCCTTGGACTGCAAGGAGATCCAACCAGTCCATTCTGAAGGAGATCAGCCCTGGGATTTCTGGAAGGAATGATGCTAAAGCTGAAACTCCAGTACTTTTGGCCACCTCATGTGAAGAGTTGACTCACTGAAAAGACTCTGATGCTGGGAGGATTGGGCAGGAGGGAGAAGAGATGAACAGAGGATGAGATGGCTGGATGCATCACTGACTCGATGCTGAACTCCAGGAGATAGTGATGGACAGGGAGGCCTGGCATGCTGCGATTCATGGCGTCTCAAAGAGTTGACATGACTGAGCGACTGAAATGAACTGAACTGATACATTATTATTTTATAATTAATATTTATTTTAACATACTTAAGTTTTAACATATTAAATTATAAAATGCATTATATATTTATATAATCTATTATATATATTAAATATTTTGAATATATCATAGCCACACATTTTTATAATCTGCTTATATAGACTAACAATATTCATTTGTATTTTTCTTAACAATATTTTCTACAATAGGATACTATTCTGGATAAGATTGTATACATGGAATATG
>NW_017207742.1:0-4272 GCF_001704415.2 Capra hircus | reverse complement strand
GAAGTTCCAGAGTTAAAGTGTGATTACCCCCTAGTTGCCTCAACGGAAATGGGCCTCAATTCGCCTGGAGGGGAGAACCTCCTGGATTTTCTCGAGATGCGGCAGGTGCTCTCGACTTACGACGGGGACCTCAGGGATCCGCTCTGGTGGCCTCAGGAAAGGCCAGTCCCCATGCGAGTTGCTCGGGGGCCTCTCGGGATTCCTCTCCCGCGATGCTGGGGCCTAAGACCTTGTGTGGAGTCAGTGCCGGAACCTGAGGATTCCTTTCCAGTGCAACATGGATCTTAGGGTACTTCTGGAGTCTCCCCAGGGCTCAGTCCTCGTCTCGAGAGGGGCATGCACGTGCGCTTTCTCCCGAGCTGCAGCAGCAGTGCGTTCTTCCCTTCGCGTGGATCAAGGGATCTGTGTCTGTCCCTTGAGGTTTCCCACGAGGCTTTCCCACAGGGCTGTCCCAGGTGCCACCGAGATGTGAGTCGATCTTCGGCTTGAAAGTCGCGGCAGTGCAGGGAAAACAGATTTCCCTGGAATTGACTGAGACATCCAGGGACTCTGGGAATGGTGGCACGACCCTGGAGTTCCTCTCGCCTTTCCTGTGGAGAGCACCTCCTCTTGAGATGCAACGGGAACGCCGGGAATTCTTTCCCGACCACGCTGGAAAGGATCCCTCCCCTCGAACTAGAGGTGGAAACGGGGCTCCTCTGGATGTGGCGGGACTCTCGTGCTTCCTCTCGAGTGGAGACGTTTACGTCGGGGAACTTCTTGAGTTGCAGCAAGGGTGTGAAGGACCCTTTGGAAGTTCCAGATGTTAGATGTGATTAGCCTCGAGACGCCACAGCGGAAATGGGCCTCATCTCGAATGGAGGGAGAACCTCCTGGATTTTCTCGAGGTGCGGCAGGTGCTCTCGACTTACGACGGGGACCTCAGGGACCCGATCTGGTGGCCTCAGGGGCCAGTCCCCATGCGAGTTGCTCGGGGGCTCTCGGGATTCCTCTCCCGTCGATGCCGGGGCCTAAGACCTTGTGTGGAGTCGGTGCCGGAACCTGAGGATTCCTCTCCAGTGCTGACATGGATCTTGGGGTACTTCTGGAGTCTCCCCATGGAGTCAGTCCTCGTCTCGAGTGGGGCATGCACGTGCGCTTTCCTCCCGAGCTGTAGCAGCAGTGTCACTCTTCCCTACACGTGGATCAAGGGATCTGTGTCTTTCCCTCGAGGCTTTCCCACGAGGCTTTCCACGAGGCTTTCCCACAGGGCTGTCCAACGTGCCATCGCGGTGTGAGTCCATCCTCGGCTTGAAAGTCGACGCAGTGCAGGGAAAACAGGTTTCCCTGGAATGGACTGAAACATCTGGGGGACTCTGGGAATGGGGTCTGATACTGGAGTTCCTCTCGCCTTTCCTGTGGAGAGCGCCTACTCTTGAGATGAGACGGGAACGCTAGGAATTCTTTCCCGACCACGCAGGGAAAGGATGCCTCCTCTCGAGCTAGCAGGCGGAAACGGGGCCACTCTGGATATGGCGGGACCTCGGGTTTCTCGTGAGTGGAGACGGGTATGTCGGGGAACTTCTTGAGTTGCAGCAAGGGGAGTGACGGAGCCTTTGGAAGTTCCAGAGATAAGGTGTGATTAGCCTCGAGATACCTCAGCGGAAATAGGTCTCAGCTCGCCTGGAGGGGAGAACCTCCCTGGATTTTCTCGAGTTGCGGCTGGTGCTTTCGACTTATGACGGGGGAACTCAGGGACCCGGTGTGGTGGCCTCAGGAAAAGGCCAGTCCCATGCGAGTTGCTCGGCGGGCCTATCGGGATTCCTCTCCCGTCGATGCTGGGTCCTAAGACCTTGTGTGGACTCAGTGCCAGAACCTGAGAATTCCTCTCCAGTGCCCGACATGGATCTTGGGTTACTTCTGGATTCTCCCCAGGGCAGTCAGTCCTCGTCTCGAGTGGGGGCATGCCCGTGCGCTTTCCTCCCGAGCTGTAGCAGCAGTGTCGCGCTTCCCTTCGCGTGGATCAAGGGATCTGTGTCTTTCCCTCGAGGCTTTCCCACGAGGCTTTCCCACAGGGCTGTCCCACGTGTCACCGTGGTGTGAGTGGATCCTCGGATTGAAAGTCGAGGCAGTGCAGGGAAAACAGGTTTCCCTGGAATGGACTGAGACATCCAGGGGACTTTGGGAATGGGGCTTGAGACTGGAGTTCCTCTCGCCTTTCCTGTGGAGAGCGCCTACACTTGAGATGAGACGGGAACGCTAGGAATACTTTCCCGACCTCGCAGGGAAAGGATACCTCCTCTCGAGCTAGCAGGCGGAATCGGGGCCACTCTGGATATGGGCGGGACCCTTGGGATCCTCTTGAGTGGAGACGGGTATGTCTGGGAACTTCTTGAGTTGCAGCAAGGGTGTGAAGGACCCTTTGGAAGTTCCAGAGTTTAAGTGTGATTACCCCTTGTTGCCTCAGAGGAAATGGGCCTCATCTCGCCTGGATTGGAGAACCTCCTGGATTTTCTCGAGTTGCGGCAGGTGCTCTCGACTTACGATGGGGACCTCAGGGACCCGCTCTGGTGGCCTCAGGAAAGGCCAGTCCCCATGCGAATTGCTCTGGGGCCTCTCGGGATTCCTCTCCCGTAGATTCCGGGGTCTAAGACCTTGTGTGGAGTCGGTGCCGGAACCTGAGCATTCCTCTCCAGTGCTGACATGGATCTTGGGGTACTTCTGGAGTCTCCCCAGGGGAGTCAGTCCTCATCTCGAGTGGGGCTATGCACTTGCGCTTTCCTCTCGAGCTGTAGCAGCAGTGTCACGCTTCCCTTCACGTGGATCAAGGGATCTGTGTCTTTCCCTCGAGGCTTTCCCACGAGGCTTTCCCACAGGGATGTCCCACGTGCCACCGTTGTGTGAGTCGATCCTCGGCTTGAAAGTCGAGGCAGTGCAGGGAAAACAGGTTTCCCTGGAATGGACTGAGACATCTGGGGGACTTTGGGAATATGGCACGACCCTGGAGTTCCTCTCGCCTTTCCTGTGGAGAGCGCCTCCATTTGAGATGCGACGGGAACGCCGGGAATTCTTTCCCGACCACGCAGGTATAGGATCCCTCCTCTCGAGCTAGGAGGAGGAAACGGGGCTCCTCTGGATGTGCGGGGAACTCTCGTGCTTCCTCTCGAGTAGAAACGGGTATGTCGGGGAACTTCTTGAGTTGCAGCAAGGGTGTGAAGGACCCTTTGGAAGTTCCAGAGGTAAGGTGTGATTAGCCTCGAGATACCTCAGCGGAAATGGGCCTCATGTCGCCTGGAGGGGAGAACCTCCTGGATTTTCTCGAGTTGCGGCAGGTGCTCTCGACTTACGACGGGGACCTCAGGGACCCACTCTGGTGGCCTCAGGAAACGCCAGTCCCCATGCGAGTTGCTCGGGGGCCTCTCGGATTCCTCTCCCGTCGATGCCGGGGCCTAAGACCTTGTGTGGAGTCAGTGCCGGAACCTGAGGATTCCTCTCCAGTGCCGACATGGATCTTCGGGACTTCTGGAGTCTCCCCAGAGGCGTAAGTCCTCGTCTCGAGTGGGGGCATGCACGTGTGCTTTTCTCCCGAGCTGTAGCAGCAGTGTCACGCTTCCCTTTTCGTGGATCAAGGGATCTGTGGCTTTCCCTCTAGACTTTCCCATGAGGCTTTCCCACGAGGCTTTCCCAAAGGGCTTTCCCACGTGACACGGTGGTGTGAGTCGATCCTCGCTTAAAATCGAGGCAGTGAAGGGAAAACAGTTTCCCTGGAATGGACTGAGACATCTGGGGGACTCAGGGAATGGTGGCACGACCCTGGAGTTCCTCTCGCCTTTCCTGTGGAGAGCGCCTCCTCTTGAGATGCGACGGGAACGCCGGGAATTCTTTCCTGACCACGCAGGGAACGTATCCCTCCTCTCGAGCTAGCAGGCGGAAACGGGGCCACTCTGGATATGGGCGGGACTCTCGGATTCCTCTTGAGTGGACACGGGTATGTCGGGGAACTTCTTGAGTTGCAGCAAGGGTGTGAAGGACCCTTTGGAAGTTCCAGAGTTAAAGTGTGATTACCCCCTAGTTGCCTCAACGGAAATGGGCCTCATCTCGCCTGGAGGGAGAACCTCCTGGATTTTCTCGAGATGCGGCAGGTGCTCTCGACTTACGACGGGACCTCAGGGATCCGCTCTGGTGGCCTCAGGAAAGGCCAGTCCCCATGCGAGTTGCTCGGGGGCCTCTCGGGATTCCTCCCCGATGCCGGGCCTAAGACCTTGTGTGGAGTCAGTGCCGGAACCTGAGGAT
>NW_017207741.1:0-4273 GCF_001704415.2 Capra hircus | reverse complement strand
TCGACTCACACCACGGTGGCACGTGGGACAGCCCTGTGGGAAAGCCTCGTGGGAAAGCTGGGAAGCCTCGAGGGAAAGCCCCTGATCCCTTGATCCACACGAAGGGAAGCGTGACACTTGCCGCTTCGCTCGGGAGGAAAGCGCACGTGCATTCCCCCACTCGAGACGACGACTGACTCCCCTGGGGAGACTCCAGAAGTACCCCAAGATCCATCTCAGCACTTGAGAGGAATGCTCAGGTTCCGGCACCTACTCCACGCAAGATCTTAGGCCCCGGCATCCACCGAGAGGCCCCCGAGCAACTCGCATGGGACTGGCCTTGCCTGAGGCCACCAGAGCGGGTCCCTGAGTCCCCGTCGTAAGTCGAGAGCACCTGCCGCAACTCGAGAAAATCCAGGAGGTTCTCCCCTCCAGGCGAGATGAGGCCCATTTCCGCTGAGGCGTCTCGAGGCTAATCACACCTAAACTCTGGAACTTCCAAAGGGTCCTTCACACCCTTGCTGCAACTCAAGAAGTTCCCCGAGATACCAGACTACACTCGAGAGGAAGCACGAGAGTCCTGCCCACATCCAGAGGAGCCCCGTTTCCGCCTCCTAGCTCGAGAGGAGGGATCCTTTCCCTGCGTGGTCGGGAAAGAATTCCCGGCTTTCCCGTCACATCTCAAGTGGAGGCGCTCTCCACAGGAAAGGCGAGAGGAACTCCAGGGTTGTGCCACATTCCCAGAGTCCCCCAGATGTCTCAGTCCATTCCAGGGAAACCTGTTTTCCCTGCACTGCCTCGACTTTCAAGCCGAGGATCGACTCACACCTCGGTGGCACGTGGGACAGCCCTGTGGGAAGGCCTCGTGGGAAAGCCTCGAGGGAAAGCCACAGATCCGTTGATCCACGCGAAGGGAAGCGCCACACTGCTGCTGCAGCTCGGGAGGAAAGCGCTCGTGCATGCCCCGACTCGAGACGAGGATTGACTCCCCTGGAGAGCCTCCAGAAGTAACCCAAGATCCATGTCTGCACTGAAGAGGAAACCTCAGGTTCCAGCACCGACTCCACACAAGGTCTTAGGCCCCAGCATCGACTGGAGAGGAATCCCGAGAGGCGCCCAAGCAACTCGCATGGGTACTGGCCTTTCCTGAGGCCACCAGAGCGGGTCCCTGAGGTCCCCGACGTAAGTCGAGAGCACCTGCCGCAACTCGAGAAAATCCAGGAGGTTCTCCCCTAAAGGCGAGTTGAGGCCATTTCCGCAGAGGTGTCTCGAGGCTAATCACACCTAACCTCTGGAACTTCCAAATGGTCCTTCAAAACCATGCTGCAACTCAAGATGATCCCCGACATACCCGTCTCCACTCGAGAGGAAGCACGAGAGTCCCGCCCACATCCAGAGGAGCCCCGTTTCCGCCTCCTAGCTCGAGAGGAGGGATCCTTTCCCTGCGTGGTCGGGAAAGAATTCCCGCGTTCCCGTCGCATCTCAAGAGGAGGCGCTTTCCACAGGAAAGGCGAGAGAACTCCAGGGTCGTGCCACCATTCCCAGAGTCCCCTGGATGTCTCAGTCCATTCCAGGGAAAGCTGTTTTCCCTGCAGTGCGTCGGCTTTCAAGCCGAGGATCGACTCACACCATGGTGGCACGTGGGACAGCCCTTGTGGGAAAGCCTCGTGGGAAAGCCTCGAGGGAAAGACACCTGATCCCTTGATCCACGCAAAGGGAATCGCGACACTGCTGCTACAGCTCGGGAGGAAAGCGCACGTGCATGCCCCCTCTCGAGACGAGGACTGACTGCCCTGGGGAGACTCCAGAAGTACCCTAAGATCCATGTTTGCACTGGAAAGGAATCCTCAGGTTCCGGCACTGACTCCACACAAGGTCTTAGGCCCCAGCATCGAAGAGACAGGAATCCCGAGAGGCCCCCGAGCAACTCGCATGGGGACTGGCCTTTCCTGAGGCCACCAGAGCGGATCCCTGAGGTCCCGGTCGTAAGTCGAGAGCACCTGCCGCATCTCGAGAAAATCCAGGAGGTTCTCCCCTCCAGGCGAGATGAGGCCCATTTCCGTTGAGGCAACTAGGGGGTAATCACGCTTTAACTCTGGAACTTCCAAAGGGTCCTTCACACCCTTGCTGCAACTCAAGAAGTTCCCCGACATACCCGTGTCCACTCAAGAGGTATCCGAGAGTCCCGCCCATATCCAGAGTGGCCCCGTTTCCGCCTGCTAGCTCGAGAGGAGGGATACGTTCCCTGCGTGGTCAGGAAAGAATTCCCGGCGTTCCCGTCGCATCTCAAGAGGAGGCGCTCTCCACAGGAAAGGCGAGAGGAACTCCAGGGTCGTGCCACAATTGCCAGAGTCCCCAGATGTCTCAGTCCATTCCAGGGAACCTGGTTTCCCTGCACTGCCTCGACTTTCAAGCCGAGGATCGACTCACACCACTGTGGCACGTGGGAAAGCACTGTGGGAAAGCCTCGTGGGAAAGCCTCATGGGAAAGTCTAGAGGGAAAGCCACAGATCCCTTGATCCACGAAAAGGGAAGCGTGACACTGCTGCTACAGCTCGGGAGGAAAGCGCACGTGCATGCCCCCACTCGAGACGAGGACTTACGCCTCTGGGGAGACTACAGAAGTTCCCCGAAGATCCATGTTGGCACTGGAGAGGAATCCTCAGGTTCCGGCACTGACTCCACACAAGGTCTTAGGCCCCGGCATCGACGGGAGAGGAATCCCGAGAGGCCCCCGAGCAACTCGCATGGGGACTGGCCTTTCCTGAGGCCACCAGAGTGGGTCCCTGAGGTCCCCGTCGTAAGTCGAGAGCACCTGCCGCAACTCGAGAAAATCCAGGAGGTTCTCCCCTCCAGGCGACATGAGGCCCATTTCAGCTGAGGTATCTCGAGGCTAATCACACCTTACCTCTGGAACTTCCAAAGGGTCCTTCACACCCTTGCTGCAACTCAAGAAGTACCCCGACATACCCGTCTCCACTCGAGAGGAAGCAGGAAAGTGCCGCCCACATCAAGAGGAGCCACGTTTCCGCCTCCTAGCTCGAGAGTTTGATCCTTTCCCTGCGTGGTGGGGAAAGAATTCGCGGCGTTCCCAGTCGCATCTCAAGAGGAGGCGCTCTCCAGAGGAAAAGCGAGAGGAACTCCAGGTTCGTGCCACCATTGCCAGAGTCCCCCAGATGTCTCAGTCCATTCCAGGGAACCTGGTTTCCCTGCACTGCCTCGACTTTCAAGCCGAGGATCGACTCACAGCACAGTGGCACGTGGGGCAGCCCTGTGGGAAAGCCTCGTGGGAAAGCCTCGAGGGAAATCCACAGATCCCTTGATCCACGCGAAGGGAAGCGTGACACTGCTGCTACAGCTCGGGAGGAAAGCGCACGTGCATGGCCCCACTCGAGACGAGGACTGACACCCCTGGGGAGACTCCAGAAGTACCCAAGATCCATGTCAGCACTGGAGAGGAATCCTCAGGTTCCAGCACCGACTCCACACAAGGTCTTAGGCCCCTGCATCGACGTGAGAGGAATCCCGAGAGGCCCCAGAACAACTTGCATGGGGACTGATCTTTCCTGAGGCCACCACAGTGGGTCCCTGCGGTCCCTGTCGTAAGTCGAGAGCACCTGCTGCAACTCGAGAAAATCCAGGAGGTTCTCCCTCCAGGCGAGCTGATTCCCATTACCGCTGAGGTATCTCGATCACACCTTACCTCTGGAACTTCCAAAGAGTCCTTCACACCCTTACTGCAACTCAAGAAGTACCCCGACATACCCGTCTCCACCCGAGAGGAAGCACGAGAGTCCTGCCCACATCCAGAGGAGCCCCGTTTCCGCCTCCTAGCTCGAGAGCAGGGATCCTTTCCCTCCGTGGTCGGGATAGAATTCCCGGTGTTCCCATCACATCTCAAGAGGAGGCGGCTCCACAGGAAAGGCGAGAGGAACTCCACGGTCGAGCCACCATTCCCAGAATCCTCTGGATGTCTCAGTCCATTCCAGGGAAACCTGTTTTCCCTGCACTGCGTCGACTTTCAAGCCGAGGATCGAATCACACCACGGTGGCACGTGGGACAGCCCTGTGGGAAAGCCTCGTGGGAAGCCTTGAGGGAAAGACACAGATCCCTTGATCCACGCGAAGGGAAGCACGACACTGCTGCTACAGCTCGGGAGGAAAGCGCACGTGCATGCCCCGACTCGAGACGAGGACTGACTGCCCTGGGGAGACTCCAGAAGTACCCTAAGATCCATGTCTGCACTGGAGAGAAATCCTCAGGTTCCGGCACTGAGTCCACAGAAGGTCTTTA
>NW_017207740.1:0-4273 GCF_001704415.2 Capra hircus | reverse complement strand
TTCTTCCTTCGCGTGGATCCGTGGCTTTCCCTCGAGGCTTTCCCACGAGGCTTTCCCACGAGGCTTTCCCACAGGGCTGTCCCACGTGCCACCTTGGTGCGAGTCTCTTTGAAATTCGGCACCTCAGGGAAAACACTTTTTCCTGGAATGGACTGAAATATCTGGGGGACTCTGGGAATGGTGGCACGACCCTGGAGTTCCTCTCGCCTTTCCTGTGGAGAGCGCCTCCTCTAACGCCGGAAATTCTTTCGAGGGAAATGATACCTCCTCTCGAGCTAGGAGGCGGAAAAGGGGCTCCTCTGGATGTGGCGGGACTCTCGTGCTTCCTCTCGAGTGGAGACGGTCGGGGAACTTCTTGAGTTGCAGCAAGGGTGTGAAAGTACCTTTGAGAAAACTCCTGATCTCCTGGCCTCCTGGATTTCTCGAGTTGCGGCAGGTGCTCTCGAATTACGATGGGAACCTCAGGGACCGCTCTGGTGGCTTCAGGAAAGGCCAGTCCCCATTCGAGTTTCTCGGGGGCCTCTCGGGATTCCTCTCCCGTCGATGCCGGGGCCTAAGACCTTGTGTGGAGCGGTGCCGGAACCTGAGGATTCCTCTCCAGTGCTGACCTTTATCTTGGGATACTTCTGGAGTCTCCCCAGGGGAGTCAGTCCTCGTCTCGAGTGGGGTTCCTCTCGAGCTCTAGCAGCAGTGTCACGATTCCCTTCGCGTGGATCAAGGGATCTGTGGCTTTCCCTCATGGATTTCCCACGAGGCCCCACAGGGATGTCCCACGTGCCACCGTGGTGTGAGTCGATCCTCGGCTTGAAAGTCGAGGCAGTGCAGGGAAAACAGGTTTCCCTGGAATGGACTGAGTCATCTGGGGGACTCTGGGAACGGTGGCACGACCCTGGAGTTCCTCTCGCCTTTCCTGTGGAGAGCGCCTCCTCTTGAGATGGGACGGCAAAGCCGGGAATTCTTTCCCGACCACGCAGGGCAAGGATCGCTCCTCTCGAGCTTGGAGGCGGAAACGGGGCTCCTCTGGATGTGGGGGAACTCTCGTGCTTCCTCTCGAGGGAGACGGGTATGTCGGGGAACTTCTTGAGTTGCAGCAAGGGTGTGAAGGACCCCTTGGAAGTTCCAGAGGTTAGATGTGATTAGACTCGAGACGCCTCAGCGGAAATGGGCCTCATCTCGCCTGGAGGTGAGAACCTCTTGGATTGTCTCGAATTGCGGCAGGTCCTCTCGACTTACGAAGGGGACCTCAGGGACCCGCTCTGGTGTCCTCAGTAAAGGCCAGTTTCCAAACGATTTGCTCGGGGCCTTTCGGGATTCCTCTCCCTTCGATGCTGGGGCCTAAGACATTGTGTGGAGTCGGTGCTGGAACCTGAGGATTCCTCTCCAGTGCTGACATGGATCTTGGGGTACTTCTGGACTCTCCCCAGGGGAGTCAGTCCTCATCTCGAGTGGGGGCATGCACGGGCGCTTTCCTCCCGAGCTGCAGCAGCAGTATCACTCTTCCCTTCGCGTGGATAAAGGAATCTGTGGCTTTCCCTCAAGGCTTTCCCACGAGGCTTTCCACGAGGCTTTCCCACAGGACTCTCCCACGTGCCACCGTGGTGTGAGTCGATCCTCGGCTTGAAAGTCGAGGCAGTGCAGGGAAAACAGGTTTCCCTGGAATGGACTGAGACATCTGGGGGACTCTGGGAATGGTGGCACGACCCTGGAGTTCCTCTCGCCTTTCCTGTGGAGAGCGCCTCCTCTTGAGATGCGACAGCAAAGCGGGAATTCTTTCCCGGCCACGCAGGGCAAGGATCGCTCCTCTCGACCTAGGAGGGCGGAAACGGGGCTCCTCTGGATGTGGGGGAACTCTCGTGCTTCCTCTCGAGTGGAGACGGGTATGTCGGGGATCTTCTTGAGTTGCAGCAAGGGTGTTAAGAACACCTTGGAAGTTCCAGATATTAGATGTCATTAGCCTCGAAACGCCTCAGCGGAAATGGGCTTCATCTCGCCTGGAGGGGAGAACCTCCTGGATTTTCTCGAGTTGCGGCAGGTGCTCTCGACTTACGACGGGGACCTCAGGGACCCACTCTGGTGGCCTCAGGAAAGGCCAGTCCCCATGCGAGTTGCTCGAGGGCCTCTCGGAATTCCTCTCCCGTCGATTCCGGGGCATAAGATCTTGTGTGGAGTCGGTGCCGGAACCTGAGCATTCCTCTCCAGTGCTGACATGGATCTTGGGGTACTTCTGGAGTCTCCCCAGGGGAGTCAGTCCTCGTCTCGAGTGGGGGCATGCACGTGCTCTTTCCTCCCGATCTGTAGCAGCAGTGTCACGCTTCCATAGGCGTGGATCAAGGGATCTGTGGCTTTTGCTTAAGGCTTTCCCACGAGGCTTTCCCACGAGGCTATCCCACAGGGCTGACCCACGTGCCACCGTGGTGTGAGTTGATCCTCGGCTTGAAAGTCGAGGCAGTGCTGGGAAAACAGGTTTCCCTGACATGGACTGAGACATCTGGGGGACTCTCGGAATGGTGGCACGACCCTGGAGTTCCTCTCGCCTTTCCTGTGGAGAGCGCCTCCTCTTGAGATGCGACGGGAACGCCGGGAATTCTTTCCCGACCACGCAGGGAAAGGATGCCTCCTCTCGAGCTAGGAGGCGGAAACGGGGCTCCTCTGAATGTGGGCGGGACTCTCGTGCTTCCTCTCGAGTGGAGACGGGAATGTCAGGGAACTTCTTGAGTTGCAACAAGGGTGTGAAGGACCCTTTGGAAGTTCCAGAGTTTAGGTGTGATTTGCCTGGGAACGCCTCAGCGGAAATGGGCCTCATCTCGCTGGAGGGGAGAACGTCGTGGATTTTTTCGAGTTGCGGCAGGTGGTCTCGACTTACGATGGGGACCTCAGGGACCCGCTCTGGTGGCCTCAGGAAAGGCCAGTCCCCATGCGAGTTGCTCGGGGACCTCTCAGGATTCCTCTCCTGTCGATGCCGGGGCCTAAGATCTTGTGTGGAGGTGGGGCCGGGACCTGAGGATTCCTCTCCAGTGTTGACATGGATCTTGGGGTACTTCTGGAGTCTCCCCAGGGGAGTCAGTACTCGTCTCGAGTGGGGGCATGCACGTGCGCTTTCCTCCCGAGCTGTAGTAGCAGTGTCACGCTACCCTTCGCTTGGATCAAGGGATCTGTGGCTTTCCCTCTAGGCTTTCCCACGAGGCTTTCCCACGAGGCTTTCCCACTAGGCTTTCCACGAGGCTATCTCACAGAGCTGTCCCACGTGCCACCGTGGTGTGAGTCGATCCTCGGCTTGAAATTCGAGGCTGTGCAGGGAAAACACGTTTCTCTGGAATAGACTGATACATCTGGTGGACTCTGGGAATGGTGGCACGACCCTGGAGTACATCTCGCCTTTCCTGTGAAGAGCGCCTTCCTTTGAGATGCGACGGGAACGCCGGGAATTCTTTCTCGAGCACGCAGGGAAAGGATCCCTCCTCTCGCGCTAGGAGGCGGAAACGGGGCTCCTCTGGATGTGGGCGGGACTCTCGTGATTCCTCTCCAGTGGAGACGGGTATGTCGGGGAACTTCTTGAGTTGCACCAAGGGTGTGAAGGACCCATTGGAAGTTCCAGAGGTTAGGTCTGATTAGCCTCGAGACGCCTCAGTGGAAATGGGCCTCATCTCGCCTCGAGGGGAGAACCTCCTGAATTTTTTCGAGTTGCGGCAGGCACTCTCGACTTTCGATGGCGACCTCATGAACCCGCTCTGGTGGCCTCAGGAAAGGCCAGTCCCCATGCGAGTTGCTCGGGGCCTCTCGGGATTCCTCTCCCGTCACTGCGGGGCCTAAGATCTTATGTGGAGTCTCTGGCAAAACCTGAGGATTCCTCTCCAGTGCTGACATGAATCTTGGTGTACTTCTGAAGTCTCCCCAGGGGAGTCAGTCCTCGTCCCGAGTGGGGGCATGCACGTGCGCTTTCCTCCCGAGCTGTAGCAGCAGTGTCACGCTTCCCTTCGCGTGGATCAAGGGATCTGTGGCTTTCCCTCGAGGCTTTCCCACGAGGATTTCCCACGAGGCTTTCCCACGAGACTTTCCCACAGGGCTGTCCCACTTGCCACCGTGGTGTGAGTCGATCCTCGGCTTGAAAGTCGAGGCAGTGCAGGGAAAACAGGTTTCCCTGGAATGGACGGAGGAGATCTGGGGGGGGACTCGACCCAAGTCCTCTCGGGAGAGCGGAGCCTCTCCTGCTGAAAGCGGGAATTCTTCCCGAACACGCATGGAATTCTCTTCCCGCAGAGGAGGCGAAACGGGG
>NW_017207739.1:0-4273 GCF_001704415.2 Capra hircus | reverse complement strand
AGACGCCGCAGAGAAAATGGGCCTCATCTCGACTGAAGCAGAGAACCTCCTGATTTTCTCGAGTTGCGGCAGGTGCTCTCAACATACGACCGTGACCTTCAGGGACAGTGTAGCAGGTGTGTCACGCTTCCCGTCGCGGGGATCAAGGATCTGTGGCTTTCCCTCGAGGGCTTTCCCACGAGGCTTTCCCACAGGGCTGTCCCACGTGCCACCATGGGGTGAGTCGCATACTAGGCGTGAAAGTCGAGGCGAGTGCAGGGAAAACAGGTTCCTCTGAAATGGACTGACACATCTGGGGGACTCTTGGAATGGTGGCACGACCCTGGAGTTCTCTCGCCTTTCCTATTGAGAGCCCTTACTCTTGAGATGCCACGGGAACGCCGAAAAATCTTTCCTGACTAAGCAGATAGCATCCCTCATCTCAAGCTGCCAGGCGGAAACGAGGTTCCTCTGGATGTGGGCGGGACCCTCGTGCTTCCTCTCTAGTGGAGACGGGTATGTCGCGGGGAACTTCTTGAGTTGCAGCAAGGACCCTTTTGAATTTCCAGAGTTTAGGTGTGATGAGCCTCCAGACGCCTCAGAGGAAATGGGCCTCATCTCGCCTGGAGGGGAGAACCTCCTGGATTTTCTAGAGTTGGGCAGGGTCTCTCGAGTTAAGACGGGGACCTCAGGGACCCGCTCTGGTGGCCTCAGGAAAGGCCAGTGCCCATGGGAGTTGCAAGGGGCCTTTCGGGATTCCTCTCCCGTCGATGTTGGGGCCTAAGACCTTGTGTGGAGTCGGGCCGGAACCTGAGGATTCCTCCCCAGTGCTGACATGGTCTTGGCGTATTTCTGGAGTCTCCCCTGGGGAGTCAGTGCTCATCTCGTGTGGGTGCATGCACGTGAGCTTTCCTCACGAACTGTAGCAGTAGTGTCACACTTCCCGTCGCATGGATCAAGGGATCTGTGGCTTTCCCTCGAGGCTTTCCCACGAGGATTTTCCTCAGGGCTGTCCACGTGCCACCGTGGTGTGAGTCGATCCTCGGCTTGAAAGTCGAGGCAGTGCCGGGAAAACAGGTTTCCCTGGAATTGACAGAGACATCTGGGGGACTCTGGAATGGCGGAAGGACCCTGGAGTTTCTCTCGCCTTTCCAGTGGAGAGGGCCTCCTCTTGAGATGCGACTGGAACGCCGGGAATGCTTTCCAGACCACGCAGGGAAAAGGATCCCTTCTCTCGAGCTATGAGGTGGAAACGGTGCTCCTCTGAAAGTGGGCGGGAAGATGTTGATACTCTCGAGTGGAGACGGTATGTCGGAGAACTTCTTGAGTTGCAGCAAGGGTGTGAAGGACCCTTTGGAAGTTCCAGAGGTTAGGTGTGATTAGCCTCGAGACGCCTCAGCGCAAATGGGCCTCATCTCGCCTTTAAGGACGCCAAGATCCATGTCAGCACTGGAGAGGAATCCTCAGGTTCCGGCACCCACTCCACACAAGGTCTTAGGCCACGGCATCGACGGGAGAGGAATCCCGAGAGGCCCCCGAGCAACTCGCATGGGGAATGGCCTTTCCTGAGGCCACCAGAGCGGGTCCCTCAGGTCCCCGTCTTAAGTCGAGATCACCTGTCACAACTCGAAAAAATCCAGGAGGTTCTCCCCTCCAGGCGAGATGAGGCCCATTTCCCCTGAGGCGACTCGAGCCTAATTACACCTAAACCTCTGGAATTTCCAACGGGTTCTTCACACCCTTGCTGCAACTCAAGAAGTTCCCCGACATACCCGTCTCCACTCGAGAGGAAGCACGAGAGTCTCGCCCACATCCAGAGGAGCCCCGTTTCCGCCTCACAGCTAGAGAGGAGGTATCCTTTCCCCGTCGTCGGGAAAGATTCCCGGTCTTCCCTTCACAACTCAAGAGAGAGGCGCTCTCAACAGGAAAGGTGAGAGGAACTCCCTGGTCGTGCCACCATTCCCAGAGTACCCCAGATATCTCAGTCCATTCCAGGAAACCTGTTTTCCCTGCACTGCCTCGACTTACAAGCTGAGGATCGACTCACAGCACGGTGGCACGTGGGACAGCCCTGTGAGAAAGCCTCGTGAGAAAGCCTCATGGGCAAGCCTCGAGGGAAGCCACTGATCCCTTGATCCACTCGACGGGAAGAATGACACTGCTGCTACAGCTCGGAGGAAAGCGCTCTTCAATGCCCCCACTCGAATGAGGACTGACTCCCCTGGGGAGACTCCCGAAGTACCCCAAGATCCATGTCAGCACTGGAGAGGAATCCTCAGGTTCCAGGACCGACCCACACAAGGTCTTAGGCCCGGCATCGACGGAGAGGAATCCCCGAGAGGCCACCGTGCAACTCGCATGGGACTGGCCTTTCCTGCAGCCATCAGAGCGGTCCCTGAGGTCCCCGTCGGAAGTCGAGAGCACCTGCCGCAACTTGAGAAAATCCAGGAGGTTCTCCCCTCCAGGCGAGATGAGGCGCATTTCCGCTGAGGCCCCTAGAGGCTAATTGCACCTAACATCTGGAACTTCCAAAAGGTCCTTCACACCCTTTCTGCAACTGAATAAGTTCCCCGACATACTCGCCTCCACTCGAGAGGAAGCACGAGAGTCGCGCCCACATCCAGAGGAGCCCCGATTCCGTCTCATAGCTCGAGAGGAGGGATCATTTCCCTGC
Organism: Capra hircus; assembly: GCF_001704415.2. Lineage (NCBI taxonomy): Eukaryota > Metazoa > Chordata > Mammalia > Artiodactyla > Bovidae > Capra > Capra hircus. The sequence continues at coordinate 1,620 of NW_017207739.1, read as the reverse complement.
GTGGTCGGGAAAGAATTCCGGCGTTCCCGTCGCATCTCAAGAGGAGGCGCTCTCCACAGGAAAGTTGAGAGGAACTCTAGAGTCTGGCCACCATTCCCAGAGTGCCCCAGTTGTCTCAATCCATTCCCTGCACTACCTCGACTTTCAAGCCGAGGATCGACTCACACAACGGGGCATCAGGGACAGCCCTGTGGAAAGCCTCGTGGGAAAGCCTCCAGGGAAAGCCTTGAGGGAAACCACAGAACCCTTGATCCACTCGAATTGAAGCATGACACTGCCTACAGCTCGGGAGGTAAGCGCACGGGCATGCCCCCATTCGAGACGAGGACTAACTCCCCTGGGGAGACTCCAGAAGTACCCAAGATCCATGTCAGCACTGGAGAGGAATCCTCAGGTTCCAGGACCGACTCCACACAATGTCTTAGGCCCCGGCATCGACGGGAGAGGAATCCCGAGAGGACCCCGAGCAACTCGCATGGGGACTGGCCTTTCCTGAGGCCACCAGAGCGGGTCCCTAAGGTCCCGGTCGTAAGTTGAGAGCACCTGCCGCAACTCGAGAAAATCCAGGAGGTTCTCCCTCCAGGCGATATGAGGCCCATTTCCGCTGAGGCGTCTCGAGGCTATTCACACCTAACCTCTGGAACTTCCAAAGGGTCATTCACACCCTTGCTGCAACTCAAGAAGTTCCCTGACATACCCTTCTCCACTCGATAGGAAGCACGAGAGTCCCGCCCACATCCAGAGGAGCGCCATTTCCGCCTCCTAGCTCGATGGAGGCATCTTATCCCTGCGTGCTCGGGAAAGAATTCCCGGCGTTCCCGTCGCATCTCAAGAGGAGGCGCTCTCCACAGGAAAGGCAAGAGAACTCCAAGGTCGTGCCAGCATTCCCAGAGTCCCCCAGATGTCTCTGTCCATTCCAGGGAAACCTGTTTTCCCTGCACTGCCTCGACTTTCAAGCCGAGGATCGAAACACACCACGGTGGCACGTAGGAGAGCCTGTGGAAAGCCTGGGAAAGCTCGTGGGAAAGCCTCGAGGGAAAGCCACAGATCCCTTGAACCACGCGAAGGGAAGCGTGACACTGCTGCTACAACTCGGGGAGGAAAGGGCACGTGCATGCCCAACTCGAGACGAGGACTGACTCCCCTGGGGAGACTCCAGAAGTACACCAAGTTCCATGTCAGCACTGGAGAGAAATCCTCAGGTTCGGTACCGACTCCACACAAGGTCTTAGGCCCGGCATTGACGGGAGAGGAATCCGAGAGGCCCCTGAGCAACTCGCATGGGGACTGGCCATTCCTGAGGCCACCAGAGGGTCCTTGAGGTCTCCTTCGTAAGTCGAGAGCACCTGCCGCAACTCGAGAAAATCCAGAGGGGTTCTCCCCTCCAGGAGATATGAGGCCCATTTCCGCTGAGGCGTTTCGAGGCTAATCACACCTAACCTCTGGAACTTCCAAAAGGGTCCCTCACACCCTTGCTGCAACTCAAGAAGTTCCCCGACATACCCGTCTCCACTCGAGAGGAAGCACGAGAGTCCCGCCCACATCCAGAGGAGCCCCGTTTCTGTCTCCTAGCTCGAGAGGAGGGATCCTTTCCCTGCCTGGTTGGGAAAGAATTCCTGG
>NW_017207738.1:0-4273 GCF_001704415.2 Capra hircus | reverse complement strand
TCGTGCCACATTCCCAGAGTCCCCCAGATGTCTCAGTCCATTCCAGGGAAACTTGTTTTCCCTGCACTGCCTCGACTTTCAAGCCGAGGATCGACTCACACCACGGTGGCACGTGGGACAGCCCTGTGGGAAAGCCTCGTGGGAAAGCCTCGTTGGAAGCCTCGAGGGAAAGCCACAGATCCCTTGATCCACGCGAATGGAAGCGCGACACTGCTGCTACAGCACGAGAGGAAAGCGCACGTGCATGCCCCACTCGAGACGAGGAATGACTCCCCTGGGGAGACTCCAGAAGTACCCCAAGATCCATGTCAGCACTGTAGAGGAATCCTCAGGTTCCGGCACTGACTCCACACAAGGTCTTAGGCCCCGGCATCGACGGGAGAGGAATCCGGCCACCGAGCAACTCGCATGGGGACTCTCCTTTCCTGAGGCCACCAGAGCGGGTCCCTAGGCCCCGTCATAAGTCGAGAGCACCTGCCGCAACTCGAGAAAATCAAGGAGGTTCTCCCCTCCAGGCGAGATGAGGCCCATTTCCGCAGAGGCGTCTCGAGGCTAATCACACCTAAACTTTGGAACTTCCAACGGGTCCTTCACACCCTTGCTGAAACTCAAGAAGTTCCCCGACATACCCGTCTCCACTCGAGACGAAGCACAGAGTCCCGCCTACATCCAGAGGAGCCCCGTTTCCGCCTCCTAGCTCGAGAAGAGGGATCCTTTCCCTGCTTGCTCCGGAAATAATTCCCGGGCATTCCCGTCGCATCTCAAGAGCAGGCGCTCTCCACAGGAAAGGCGAGAGGAACTCCAGGGTCGTGCCACCGTTCCCAGAGTCCCCCAGATGTTAGTCCATTACAGGGAAACCTGTTTTCCCTGCACTGCGTCCACTTTCAAGACGAGGATTGACTCACACCACGGTGGCACGTGGGACAGCCCTGTGGGAAAGCCTTCGTGGGAAAGCCTCGTGGGAAAACCTCGAGGGAAAGCCACAGATCCCTCGATCCACGGGGAATGGAAGCGCGACACTGCTGCTACAGCTCGAGAGGAGAGCGCAAGTGCATGTTCCCACTCGAGACGAGGACTGACTCCCCTGGGGAGACTCCAGAAGTACCCCAAGATCCACGTAAGCACTGGAGAGGAATCCTCAGGTTCCGGCACCCACTCCAGACAATACCTTAGGCCCCGGCACCGACGGGAGAGGAATCCCGAGAGGTCCCCGAGCAACTCGCATGGGGACTGGCCTTTCCTGAGGCCACCAGAGCGGGTCCCTGAGGTGCCCGTCGTAAGTCGAGAGCACCTGCTGAAACTCGAGAAAATCCAGGAGGTTCTCCCCTCCAGGCTAGATGAGGCCCATTTCTGCTGAGGCGTCTCGAGGCTAATCACACCTTACCTCTGGAACTTACAAAGGGTCCTTCACACCCTTGCTGCAACTCAGGAAGTTCCTCGACCATACCCGACTCCACTCGAGAGGAAGCACGAGAGTCCCGCCCACATCCAGAAGAGCCCCGTTTCCGCCTCCTAGCTCGAGTGGGGGGATCCTTTCCCACCGTGCTCTGAAAAGAATTCCAGGCGTTCCCGTCGCATCTCAAGAGCAGGCGCTCTCCCACAGGAAAGGCGAAAGGAACTCCAGGGTTGTGCCACCATTCCCAGAGTCCCCCAGATGTCTCCGTCCATTCCAGGGAAACCTGTTTTCCCTGCATTGCCTCGACTTTCAAGCCGAGGGTTGACTCACACCACGGTGGCACGTGGGACAGCCCTGTGGGAAAGCCTCGTGTGAAAGCCTCGTGGGAAAGCCTCGAGGGAAAGCCACAGATCCCTTGATCCACGCGAATGGAAGCGCGACACTGCTGCTACAGCTCGGGAGGAAAGCGCACGTGCATGCCCCGCAGTCGAGACGAGGACTGACTCCCCTGGGGAGACTCCAGAAGTACCCCAAGATCCATGTCAGCACTGGAGAGGAATCCTCAGGTTCTGGCACCGACTCCACACAAGATCTTAGGCCCCGGCATCGACGGGAGAGGAATCCCGAGAGGCCCCCGATCAACTCGCATGGGGACTGTCCTTTCCAGAGGCCCCAGAGCGGGTCCCTGAAGTCCCCGTCGTAAGTCGGGAGAGCACCTGCCTCAACTCGAGAAAATCCAGGGGTTATCTCCTCCAGTCGAGATGAGGGCCATTTCCGCAGAGACGTCTCGAGGCTAATCACACCTAAACTCTGGAACTTCCAACGGGTCCTTCACACCCTTGCTGCAACTCAAAGAAGTTCCCCGACCATACCCGTCTCCACTCCGAGACCAAGCACGAGAGTCCCGCCTACATCCAGAGGAGCCCCGTTTCCGCCTTCTAGCTCGAGAGGAGTGATCCTTTCCCTGCCGTGGTCGGGAAAGAATTCCTGGCGTTCCCGTCGAATCCCAAGAGGAGGCGCTCTCCACCAGGAAATGCCGAGATGAAATCCAGGATCGTGCCACATTCCCAGTGTCCCCCAGATGTCTCAGTCCATTCCAGGGAAACCTGTTTTCCCTGCACTGCCTCGACTTTCAAGGCCGAGGATCGGACTCACACCACGGTGGCACGTGGGACAGCCCTGTGGGAAAGCCTCGTTGGAAAGGCCTCGTGGGAAAGACTCGTGGGAAAGCCTCGAGGGAAAGACACAGATCCCTTGATCCACGCGAACGGCAAGCGCGACACTGCTGCTACAGCTCGGGAGGAAAATCGCACGTGCATGCCCCCACTCGAGTAGAGGACTGACTGCCCTGGGGAGACTCCAGAAGAGATTCATGAAAGCACTGGAGAGGAATCCTCAGGTTCCGGCACCGACTCCACACAAGATCTTAGGCGCCGGCATCGACCGGAGAGGAATCCCGAGAGGCCCCCGAGCAACTCGCATGGGGCCTGGCCTTTCGGGAGGCCACCAGAGCGGATCCCTGAGGTCCCCGTCGTAAGTTGAGAGCACCTCCCGCAACTCGAGAAAATCCAGGAGGTTCTCCCCTCCAGGCGATCTGAGACCTATTTCCGCTGAGGTATCTCGAGGCTAATCACACCGTACCTCTGGAACTTTCCAAAGGGTCCTTCACACCCTTGCTGCAACTCAAGAAGTTCCCCGACATACCGGTCTCCACTCGAGAGGAAGCACGAGAGTCCCGCCCACATCCAGAGGAGCCCCGTTTCCACCTCCTAGCCCGAGAGGAGGGATCCTTTCCCTGCGTGGTCGGGAAAGAATTCCCGGCGTTCCCGTCGCATCTCAAGAGGAGGCGCTCTCCACAGGAAATGCGAGAGGAACTCCAGGGTCGTGCCACCATTACCAAAGTCCCCCTGATGTCTCAGTCCATTCCAGGGAAACCTGTTTTCCCCTTCACTGCCTCGACTTTCAAGCCGAGGATCAACTCACACAACGGTGGCACGTGGGACATCCCTGTGGGAAATCCTCGTGGGAAAGCCTCGTGGGAAAGCCTCGAGGGAAAGACACAGATCCCTTGATTCTCGCGAAGGAAGCGTGACACTGCTGCTACAGCTCGGGAGGAAATCGCACGTGCATGCCCCTCTCGAGATGAGTACTGACTCCCCTCGGGAGGCTCTAGAAGTACCCCAAGATCCATGCCGGCATTGGAGAGGAATCCTCACGTTCTGGAACTGAGTCCACACAAGGTCTTAGGCCCCAGCATCGACGGGAGAGGAAACCCGAGAGGCCCCCGAGCAACTCGCATGGGGACTGGCCTTTCCTGAGGCCACCAGAGCGGGTCCCTGAGGTCCCCGTCGTAAGTCGAGAGCACCTGCCGCAACTCGAGAAAATGCAGGAGGTTCTCCCCTCCAGGCGAGATGAGGCCCATTTCCGCTGAGGCGTCTCCAGGATATCACCTAACCTCTGGAACTTCCAAAGGGTTCTTCACACCCTTGCTGGCAACTCAAGAAGTTCCCCGACATACCCGTCTCCACTCGAGAGGAAGCACGAGAGTCCCGCCCACCTCCAGAGGAGCCAGGTTTCCGCCTGCTAGCTCGAGAGGTGGGATTCTTTCCCTGAGTGGTCGGAAAGAATTCCCGGCGTTCCCGTCCCATCTCAAGAGGAGGCACTCTCTACAAGAAAGGCGAGAGGAACTCCAGGGTCGTGCCACCATTCCCAGAGTCCCCCAGATGTCTCAGTCCATTCCAGGGAAACCTGATTTCTGCACTGCCTCAACTTTCAAGCCGAGGATCGACTCACACCACGGTGGCACGTGGACAGCCCTGTGGGAAGCCTCTGGGAATGCCTCGTGGGAAGCTCCTGATCCGTTGATCCCGCGAAGGG
>NW_017207737.1:0-18138 GCF_001704415.2 Capra hircus | reverse complement strand
TGAGCCCACAGCCCAACTCAGGGGAGAGCCTGCGGGCCGATAGGCGAGTGCACAGCCAGCAGGGAAGCGAGCCTCCTCGGGGGAAGAGGAGGCAGCAAGTCCCCGTCAAGCTGAAATCCCTGCTTACACGAAGCTAAGTGCGACTCCAGTACGGCAGATCTCTAGCTCTGTTCAGAGGCCCGATCTGGCAGAGTTCCTGGCACCAAGATGCTCTGCCATAGGCGAGCCTTGCGCAGACTTGCCTTGCTTTAAGGCTCCCTCCCCAGGAAGGAGCAGGCTGTGTGAGGCTCGGAAACGCCACTGGCGCCTTCCTGGCTTCAGCTCTACCCCTGCCTTGCCTTTGCACTTAGGTCCCAAGCGTCCTTGAGGAGGGCTTAGGGGCTGGTGGGTTGCACACTGCCAAGGGCTCCAGCAGTGAAAGCTCTGTCAGAGGGAAGCGAAGGGCAACAGCAGGGCTCCTTCAGCGGTTCCTTGGCCGCCCAGACAAAGCTCCGCACGGAGAGCACCAGGTTCCAAGGGCCCCTGGCTGGGTTTTGCATCCCCACACTCCCAGAGGCTGACTCCGTGGGTGCCTAGAAAGTGTGTGAGAGACGTAGGTTCCCTAGCACTCTCCTCCCCAGCAGAGACATGTGCAGGTGGTTGGGGCCTTATCCTGCGTGTCTGGGTTCCCGCCCACAGCCCCAACTCAGGGGAAGCAGCCCCTGAGGCAAGACCTGCTGGAGGAGCCCTGCGCGCCCGCCTGATAGGCGAGAGCACAGCCAGCAGTGTAGCGAGCCTCCTCGGGAGAAGAGGAGGCAGCCGAGCCCAGTCAAGAGGAAAGCCCTGCTTGCACGGAGCTAAGTGGCCTCCAGTACGGCAGAGCTCTAGCTCTGCTCAGAGCCCCGATCTGGCAGAGTTTCTGGCGCGAGGCTGCTCGGCCGGGGGCTCGCCTTGCCCAGACTTGCCTTGCTTTTAGGCTCCCTCCCCAGGAAGGAGCTGTCTGAGCGAGCCTGGGAGACGCCACTGGTGCCTTCCTTGCCTCAGCTCCAATCCTGCCTTGCCTTTGCACATAGGTGCCAGGCGTCGTTGGGGAGGGCTTAGGGGTGGTGGGTTGCACACTGCCAAGGGCTTCAGCAGTGAGAGCTCTGTCAGAGGGAAGGGAAGGGCAACTGCAGGGCTCCTCCAGCGGTTTCTAGGCCGCCTAGAATCAGCGCCGCACGGAGAGCACCAGGCTCCCAGGGCCCCTGGCTGGGGTTTTCAGCCCCGCACACACGGAGGCTGATTCCTTGGGTGCCCAGAAAGTGTATGACAGACGTAGGTTCCCTAGCACTCTCCTCCCCAGCAGAGACATGTGCAGGTGTTTGGGGCCTGATCCTGCGTGTCTGGGTTCCTGCCCACAGCCCCAACTCAGGGGAAGCAGCCCCTGAGGCAAGACCTGCTGGAGGAGCCCTGCGCCCCGCCTGATAGGCGAGTGCACAGCCAGCAGGGAAGCGAGCCTCCTCGGGAAGAGGAGGCAGCCAGCCCGTCAAGAGGAAAGCCCTGCTTGCACGGAGCTAAGTGCGCCTCCAGTACGGCAGAGCTCTAGCTCTGCTCAGAGCCCCGATCTGGCAGAGTTTCTGGCGCGAGGCTGCTCGCCGGGGGCTCGCCTTGCCCAGACTTGCCTTGCTTTTAGGCTCCCTCCCCAGGAAGGAGCTGTCTGAGCGAGCCTGGGAGTCGCCACTGGCGCCTTCCTTGCCTCAGCTCCAATCCTGCCTTGCCTTTGCACATAGGTGCCAGGCGTCCTTGGGAGGGCTTAGGGGTGGTGGGTTGCACACTGCCAAGGGCTTCAGCAGTGAGAGCTCTGTCAGAGGGAAGGGAAGGGCAACTGCAGGGCTCCTCCAGCGGTTTCTAGGCCGCCTAGAATCAGCGCCGCACGAGAGCACCAGGCTCCCAGGGCCCCTGGCTGGGGTTTTCAGCCCCGCACACACGGAGGCTGATTCCTTGGGTGCCCAGAAAGTGTATGACAGACGTAGGTTCCCTAGCACTCTCCTCCCCAGCAGAGACATGTGCAGGTGTTTGGGGCCTGATCCTGCGTGTCTGGGTTCCTGCCCACAGCCCCAACTCAGGGGAAGCAGCCCCTGAGGCAAGACCTGCTGGAGGAGCCCTGCGCCCCCGCCTGATAGGCGAGTGCACAGCCAGCAGGGAAGCGAGCCTCCTCGGGGGAAGAGGAGGCAGCCCAGCCCCGTCAAGTTGAAAGCCCTGCTTGCACGGAGCTAAGTGCGCCTCCAGTACGGCAGAGCTCTAGCTCTGCTCAGAGCCCCGATCTGGCAGAGTTCCTGGCGCGAGGCTGCTCTGCCGGGGGCTAGCCTTGCCCAGACTTGCCTTGCTTTTAGGCTGCCTCTCCAGGAAGGAGCAGGCAGCAGGAGCCTGGGAGTCGCCACTGGCGCCTTTCTTGCCTCAGCTCCAATCCTGCCTTGCCTTTGCACTTAGGTCCCAGTCCTCCTTAAGGAGAGCTTAGGGGCTGGTGGGTTGCACACTGCCAAGGGCTCCAGCAGTGAGAATTCTGTCAGAGGGAAGGGAAGGGCAACTGCAGGGCTCCTCCAGCGGTTGCTTGGCCGCCCAGATTCAGCGCCACACGGAGAGCACCAGGCTCCCAGGGCCCCTGGCTGGGGTTTTCAGCCCCGCACACACGGAGGCTGATTCCTTGGGTGCCCAGAAAGTGTATGACAGACGTAGGTTCCCTAGCACTCTCCTCCCCAGCAGAGACATGTGCAGGTGTTTGGGGCCTGATCCTGCGTGTCTGGGTTCCTGCCCACAGCCCCAACTCAGGGGAAGCAGCCCCTGAGGCAAGACCTGCTGGAGGAGCCCTGCGCGCCCGCCTGATAGGCGAGAGCACAGCCAGCAGTGTAGCGAGCCTCCTCGGGAGAAGAGGAGGCAGCCGAGCCCAGTCAGAGGAAAGCCCTGCTTGCACGGAGCTAAGTTCCAGTACGGCAGAGCTCTAGCTCTGCTCAGAGCCCCCGATCTGGCAGAGTTTGCTGGCGCGAGGCTGCTCGGCCGGGGGCTCGCCTTGCCCAGACTTGCCTTGCTTTTAGGCTCCCTCCCCAGGAAGGAGCTGTCTGAGCGAGCCTGGGAGACGCCACTGGTGCCTTCCTTGCCTCAGCTCCAATCCTGCCTTGCCTTTGCACATAGGTGCCAGGCGTGGTTGGGGAGGGCTTAGGGGGTGGTGGGTTGCACACTGCCAAGGGCTTCAGCAGTGAGAGCTCTGTCAGAGGGAAGGGAAGGGCAACTGCAGGGCTCCTCCAGCGGTTTCTAGGCCGCCTAGAATCAGCGCCGCACCGAGAGCACCAGGCTCCCAGGGCCCCTGGCTGGGGTTTTCAGCCCCGCACACACGGAGGCTGATTCCTTGGGTGCCCAGAAAGTGTATGACAGACGTAGGTTCCCTAGCACTCTCCTCCCCAGCAGAGACATGTGCAGGTGTTTGGGGCCTGATCCTGCGTGTCTGGGTTCCTGCCCACAGCCCCAACTCAGGGGAAGCAGCCCCTGAGGCAAGACCTGCTGGAGGAGCCCTGCGCCCCCGCCTGATAGGCGAGTGCACAGCCAGCAGGGAAGCGAGCCTCCTCGGGGGAAGAGGAGGCAGCCCAGCCCCGTCAAGTTGAAAGCCCTGCTTGCACGGAGCTAAGTGCGCCTCCAGTACGGCAGAGCTCTAGCTCTGCTCAGAGCCCCGATCTGGCAGAGTTCCTGGCGCGAGGCTGCTCTGCCGGGGCTAGCCTTGCCCAGACTTGCCTTGCTTTTAGGCTGCCTCTCCAGGAAGGAGCAGGCAGCAGGAGCCTGGGAGTCGCCACTGGCGCCTTTCTTGCCTCAGCTCCAATCCTGCCTTGCCTTTGCACTTAGGTCCCAGTCCTCCTTAAGGAGAGCTTAGGGGCTGGTGGGTTGCACACTGCCAAGGGCTCCAGCAGTGAGAATTCTGTCAGAGGGAAGGGAAGGGCAACTGCAGGGCTCCTCCAGCGGTTGCTTGGCCGCCCAGATTCAGCGCCACACGGAGAGCACCAGGCTCCCAGGGCCCCTGGCTGGGGTTTTCAGCCCCGCACACACGGAGGCTGATTCCTTGGGTGCCCAGAAAGTGTATGACAGACGTAGGTTCCCTAGCACTCTCCTCCCCAGCAGAGACATGTGCAGGTGTTTGGGGCCTGATCCTGCGTGTCTGGGTTCCTGCCCACAGCCCCAACTCAGGGGAAGCAGCCCCTGAGGCAAGACCTGCTGGAGGAGCCCTGCGCCCCGCCTGATAGGCGAGTGCACAGCCAGCAGGGAAGCGAGCCTCCTCGGGGAAGAGGAGGCAGCAAGTCCCCGTCAAGCTGAAATCCCTGCTTACACGAAGCTAAGTGCGACTCCAGTACGGCAGATCTCTAGCTCTGTTCAGAGGCCCGATCTGGCAGAGTTCCTGGCACCAAGATGCTCTGCCATAGGCGAGCCTTGCGCAGACTTGCCTTGCTTTAAGGCTCCCTCCCCAGGAAGGAGCAGGCTGTGTGAGGCTCGGAAACGCCACTGGCGCCTTCCTGGCTTCAGCTCTACCCCTGCCTTGCCTTTGCACTTAGGTGCCCAGGCGTCCTTGAGGAGGGCTTAGGGGCTGGTGGGTTGCACACTGCCAAGGGCTCCAGCAGTGAAAGCTCTGTCAGAGGGAAGCGAAGGGCAACAGCAGGGCTCCTTCAGCGGTTCTTGGCCGCCCAGACAAAGCTCCGCACGGAGAGCACCAGGTTCCAAGGGCCCCTGGCTGGGTTTTGCATCCCCACACTCCAGAGGCTGACTCCGTGGGTGCCTAGAAAGTGTGTGAGAGACGTAGGTTCCCTAGCACTCTCCTCCCCAGCAGAGACATGTGCAGGTGGTTGGGGCCTTATCCTGCGTGTCTGGGTTCCCGCCCACAGCCCCAACTCAGGGGAAGCAGCCCCTGAGGCAAGACCTGCTGGAGGAGCCCTGCGCGCCCGCCTGATAGGCGAGAGCACAGCCAGCAGTGTAGCGAGCCTCCTCGGGAGAAGAGGAGGCAGCCGAGCCCAGTCAAGAGGAAAGCCCTGCTTGCACGGAGCTAAGTGGCCTCCAGTACGGCAGAGCTCTAGCTCTGCTCAGAGCCCCGATCTGGCAGAGTTTCTGGCGCGAGGCTGCTCGGCCGGGGCTCGCCTTGCCCAGACTTGCCTTGCTTTTAGGCTCCCTCCCAGGAAGGAGCTGTCTGAGCGAGCCTGGGAGACGCCACTGGTGCCTTCCTTGCCTCAGCTCCAATCCTGCCTTGCCTTTGCACATAGGTGCCAGCGTCCTTGGGGAGGGCTTAGGGGTGGTGGGTTGCACACTGCCAAGGGCTTCAGCAGTGAGAGCTCTGTCAGAGGGAAGGGAAGGGCAACTGCAGGGCTCCTCCAGCGGTTTCTAGGCCGCCTAGAATCAGCGCCGCACCGAGAGCACCAGGCTCCCAGGGCCCCTGGCTGGGGTTTTCAGCCCCGCACACACGGAGGCTGATTCCTTGGGTGCCCAGAAAGTGTATGACAGACGTAGGTTCCCTAGCACTCTCCTCCCCAGCAGAGACATGTGCAGGTGGTTGGGGCCTGATCCTGCGTGTCTGGGTTCCTGCCCACAGCCCCAACTCAGGGGAAGCAGCCCCTGAGGCAAGACCTGCTGGAGGAGCCCTGCGCCCCGCCTGATAGGCGAGTGCACAGCCAGCAGGGAAGCGAGCCTCCTCGGGGGAAGAGGAGGCAGCCCAGCCCCGTCAAGTTGAAAGCCCTGCTTGCACGGAGCTAAGTGCGCCTCCAGTACGGCAGAGCTCTAGCTCTGCTCAGAGCCCCGATCTGGCAGAGTTCCTGGCGCGAGGCTGCTCTGCCGGGGGCTAGCCTTGCCCAGACTTGCCTTGCTTTTAGGCTGCCTCTCCAGGAAGGAGCAGGCAGCAGGAGCCTGGGAGTCGCCACTGGCGCCTTTCTTGCCTCAGCTCCAATCCTGCCTTGCCTTTGCACTTAGGTCCCAGTCCTCCTTAAGGAGAGCTTAGGGGCTGGTGGGTTGCACACTGCCAAGGGCTCCAGCAGTGAGAATTCTGTCAGAGGGAAGGGAAGGGCAACTGCAGGGCTCCTCCAGCGGTTGCTTGGCCGCCCAGATTCAGCGCCACACGGAGAGCACCAGGCTCCCAGGGCCCCTGGCTGGGGTTTTCAGCCCCGCACACACGGAGGCTGATTCCTTGGGTGCCCAGAAAGTGTATGACAGACGTAGGTTCCCTAGCACTCTCCTCCCCAGCAGAGACATGTGCAGGTGTTTGGGGCCTGATCCTGCGTGTCTGGGTTCCTGCCCACAGCCCCAACTCAGGGGAAGCAGCCCCTGAGGCAAGACCTGCTGGAGGAGCCCTGCGCCCCCGCCTGATAGGCGAGTGCACAGCCAGCAGGGAAGCGAGCCTCCTCGGGGGAAGAGGAGGCAGCAGCCCCGTCAAGCTGAAAGCCCTGCTTGCACGAGCTAAGTGCGACTCCAGTACGGCAGATCTCTAGCTCTGTTCAGAGGCCCGATCTGGCAGAGTTCCTGGCACCAAGATGCTCTGCCATAGGCGAGCCTTGCGCAGACTTGCCTTGCTTTAAGGCTCCCTCCCAGGAAGGAGCAGGCTGTGTGAGGCTCGGAAACGCCACTGGCGCCTTCCTGCTTCAGCTCTACCCCTGCCTTGCCTTTGCACTTAGGTCCCAAGCGTCCTTGAGGAGGGCTTAGGGGCTGGTGGGTTGCACACTGCCAAGGGCTCCAGCAGTGAAAGCTCTGTCAGAGGGAAGCGAAGGGCAACAGCAGGGCTCCTTCAGCGGTTCCTTGGCCGCCCAGACAAAGCTCCGCACGGAGAGCACCAGGTTCCAAGGGCCCCTGGCTGGGTTTTGCATCCCCACACACCCAGAGGCTGACTCCGTGGGTGCCTAGAAAGTGTGTGAGAGACGTAGGTTCCCTAGCACTCTCCTCCCCAGCAGAGACATGTGCAGGTGGTTGGGGCCTTATCCTGCGTGTCTGGGTTCCCGCCCACAGCCTCAACTCAGGGGAAGCAGCCCCTGAGGCAAGACCTGCTGGAGGAGCCCTGCGCGCCCGCCTGATAGGCGAGAGCACAGCCAGCAGTGTAGCGAGCCTCCTCGGGAGAAGAGGAGGCAGCCGAGCCCAGTCAAGAGGAAAGCCCTGCTTGCACGGAGCTAAGTGGCCTCCAGTACGGCAGAGCTCTAGCTCTGCTCAGAGCCCCGATCTGGCAGAGTTTCTGGCGCGAGGCTGCTCGGCCGGGGGCTCGCCTTGCCCAGACTTGCCTTGCTTTTAGGCTCCCTCCCCAGGAAGGAGCTGTCTGAGCGAGCCTGGGAGACGCCACTGGTGCCTTCCTTGCCTCAGCTCCAATCCTGCCTTGCCTTTGCACATAGGTGCCAGGCGTCGTTGGGGAGGGCTTAGGGGGTGGTGGGTTGCACACTGCCAAGGGCTTCAGCAGTGAGAGCTCTGTCAGAGGGAAGGGAAGGGCAACTGCAGGGCTCCTCCAGCGGTTTCTAGGCCGCCTAGAATCAGCGCCGCACCGAGAGCACCAGGCTCCCAGGGCCCCTGGCTGGGGTTTTCAGCCCCGCACACACGGAGGCTGATTCCTTGGGTGCCCAGAAAGTGTATGACAGACGTAGGTTCCCTAGCACTCTCCTCCCCAGCAGAGACATGTGCAGGTGTTTGGGGCCTGATCCTGCGTGTCTGGGTTCCTGCCCACAGCCCCAACTCAGGGGAAGCAGCCCCTGAGGCAAGACCTGCTGGAGGAGCCCTGCGCCCCCGCCTGATAGGCGAGTGCACAGCCAGCAGGGAAGCGAGCCTCCTCGGGGGAAGAGGAGGCAGCCCAGCCCCGTCAAGTTGAAAGCCCTGCTTGCACGGAGCTAAGTGCGCCTCCAGTACGGCAGAGCTCTAGCTCTGCTCAGAGCCCCGATCTGGCAGAGTTCCTGGCGCGAGGCTGCTCTGCCGGGGGCTAGCCTTGCCCAGACTTGCCTTGCTTTTAGGCTGCCTCTCCAGGAAGGAGCAGGCAGCAGGAGCCTGGGAGTCGCCACTGGCGCCTTTCTTGCCTCAGCTCCAATCCTGCCTTGCCTTTGCACTTAGGTCCCAGTCCTCCTTAAGGAGAGCTTAGGGGCTGGTGGGTTGCACACTGCCAAGGGCTCCAGCAGTGAGAATTCTGTCAGAGGGAAGGGAAGGGCAACTGCAGGGCTCCTCCAGCGGTTGCTTGGCCGCCCAGATTCAGCGCCACACGGAGAGCACCAGGCTCCCAGGTCCCCTGGCTGGGGTTTTCAGCCCCGCACACACGGAGGCTGATTCCTTGGGTGCCCAGAAAGTGTATGACAGACGTAGGTTCCCTAGCACTCTCCTCCCCAGCAGAGACATGTGCAGGTGTTTGGGGCCTGATCCTGCGTGTCTGGGTTCCTGCCCACAGCCCAACTCAGGGGAAGCAGCCCCTGAGGCAAGACCTGCTGGAGGAGCCCTGCGCCCCCGCCTGATAGGCGAGTGCACAGCCAGCAGGGAAGCGAGCCTCCTCGGGGGAAGAGGAGGCAGCAGTCCCCGTCAAGCTGAAATCCCTGCTTACACGAAGCTAAGTGCGACTCCAGTACGGCAGATCTCTAGCTCTGTTCAGAGCCCCGATCTGGCAGAGTTCCTGGCACCAAGATGCTCTGCCATAGGCGAGCCTTGCGCAGACTTGCCTTGCTTTAAGGCTCCCTCCCCAGGAAGGAGCAGGCTGTGTGAGGCTCGGAAACGCCACTGGCGCCTTCCTGGCTTCAGCTCTACCCTGCCTTGCCTTTGCACTTAGGTCCCAAGCGTCCTTGAGGAGGGCTTAGGGGCTGGTGGGTTGCACACTGCCAAGGGCTCCAGCAGTGAAGCTCTGTCAGAGGGAAGGGAAGGGCAACTGCAGGGCTCCTCCAGCGGTTCTGGCCGCCCAGAAAGCGCCGCACGGAGAGCACCAGGTCCAGGGCCCTGGCTGGGTTTTGCACAGGAGGCTCCCCCAGACAGACGTAGGTTCCCTAGCAAGCTGTGCAGGTGTCCCCTGAGGGGGAAGCAAGGCACCTGCTGGAGGAGCCCTGCGCCCCCGCCTGATAGGCGAGTGCACAGCCAGCAGGGAAGCGAGCCTCCTCGGGGGAAGAGGAGGCAGCTCAAGCCCTGCTTGCACGGAGCTAAGTGCGCCTCCAGTACGGCAGAGCTCTAGCTCTGCTCAGAGCCCCGATCTGGCAGAGTTCCTGGCGCGCTGCTCTGCCGGGGGCTAGCCTTGCCCAGACTTGCCTTGCTTTTAGGCTCCCTCCCAGGAAGGAGCTGGCAGCAGGAGCCTTCGCCACTGGCGCCTGCCTCAGCTCCAATCCTGCCTTGCCTTTGCACTTAGGTCTCCTTAAGGAGAGCTTAGGGGCTGGTGGGTTGCACACTGCCAAGGGCTCCAGCAGTGAGAATTCTGTCAGAGGGAAGCAGCAGGGCTCCTCCAGCGGTTCTTGGCCGCCCAGACTCCAGGCCCCTGGCTGGGGTTTTCAGCCCCGCAGGAGGCTGATTCCTTGGGTGCCCAGAAAGTGTATGACAGACGTAGGTTCCCTAGCACTCTCCTCCCCAGCAGAGACATGTGCAGGTGGTTGGGGCCTTATCCTGCGTGTCTGGGTTCCCGCCCACAGCCCAACTCAGGGGAAGCAGCCCCTGAGGCAAGACCTGCTGGAGGAGCCCTGCGCGCCCGCCTGATAGCAGAGCACAGCCAGCAGTGTAGCGAGCCTCCTCGGGAGAAGAGGAGGCAGCCGAGCCCAGTCAAGAGGAAAGCCCTGCTTGCACGGAGCTAAGTGGCCTCCAGTACGGCAGAGCTCTAGCTCTGCTCAGAGCCCCGATCTGGCAGAGTTTCTGGCGCGAGGCTGCTCGGCCGGGGCTCGCCTTGCCCAGACTTGCCTTGCTTTTAGGCTCCCTCCCCAGGAAGGAGCTGTCTGAGCGAGCCTGGGAGACGCCACTGGTGCCTTCCTTGCCTCAGCTCCAATCCTGCCTTGCCTTTGCACATAGGTGCCAGGCGTCTTGGGGAGGGCTTAGGGGGTGGTGGGTTGCACACTGCCAAGGGCTTCAGCAGTGAGAGCTCTGTCAGAGGGAAGGGAAGGGCAACTGCAGGGCTCCTCCAGCGGTTTCTAGGCCGCCAGAATCAGCGCCGCACCGAGAGCACCAGGCTCCCAGGGCCCCTGGCTGGGGTTTTCAGCCCCGCACACACGGAGGCTGATTCCTTGGGTGCCCAGAAAGTGTATGACAGACGTAGGTTCCCTAGCACTCTCCTCCCCAGCAGAGACATGTGCAGGTGTTTGGGGCCTGATCCTGCGTGTCTGGGTTCCTGCCCACAGCCCCAACTCAGGGGAAGCAGCCCCTGAGGCAAGACCTGCTGGAGGAGCCCTGCGCCCCCGCCTGATAGGCGAGTGCACAGCCAGCAGGGAAGCGAGCCTCCTCGGGGGAAGAGGAGGCAGCCCAGCCCCGTCAAGTGAAAGCCCTGCTTGCACGGAGCTAAGTGCGCCTCCAGTACGGCAGAGCTCTAGCTCTGCTCAGAGCCCCGATCTGGCAGAGTTCCTGGCGCGAGCTGCTCTGCCGGGGGCTAGCCTTGCCCAGACTTGCCTTGCTTTTAGGCTCCTCTCCAGGAAGGAGCAGGCAGCAGAGCCTGGGAGACGCCACTGGCGCCTTCTTGCCTCAGCTCCAATCCTGCCTTGCCTTTGCACTTAGGTCCCAGCCTCCTTAAGGAGGCTTAGGGGCTGGTGGGTTGCACACTGCCAAGGGCTCCAGCAGTGAGAAGGTCAGAGGGAAGGGAAGGGCAACTGCAGGGCTCCTCCAGCGGTTCTTGGCCGCCCAGATTCAGCGCCACACGGAGAGCACCAGGCTCCCAGGCCCCTGGCTGGGTTTTCAGCCCCGCACACACGGAGGCTGATTCCTTGGGTGCCCAGAAAGTGTATGACAGACGTAGGTTCCCTAGCACTCTCCTCCCAGCAGAGACATGTGCAGGTGTTGGGGCCTGATCCTGCGTGTCTGGGTTCCTGCCCACAGCCCCAACTCAGGGGAAGCAGCCCCTGAGGCAAGACCTGCTGGAGGAGCCCTGCGCCCCCGCCTGATAGGCGAGTGCACAGCCAGCAGTGGAAGCGAGCCTCCTCGGGGAAGAGGAGGCAGCAAGCCCAGTCAAGCTGAAAGCCCTGCTTGCACGGAGCTAAGTCCTCCAGTACGGCAGAGCTCTAGCTCTGGAGCCCCGATCTGGCAGAGTTTCTGGGCGAGGCTGGTGCCTTGCCCAGACTTGCAGGCAGGAAGGAGCTGTCTGAGCGAGCCTGGGAGACGCCACTGGTGCCTTCCTTGCCTCAGCTCCAATCCTGCCTTGCCTTTGCACTAGGTCCAGGCGTCTTGGGAGGCTTAGGGGTGGTGGGTTGCACACTGCCAAGGGCTCAGCAGTGAGAGCTCTGTCAGAGGGAAGGAAGGGCAACTGCAGGGCTCCTCCAGCGGTTTCTAGGCCGCCTAGAACAGCGCCGCACCGAGAGCACCAGGCTCCCAGGGCCCCTGGCTGGGGTTTTCAGCCCCGCACACACGGAGGCTGATTCCTTGGGTGCCCAGAAAGTGTATGACAGACGTAGGTTCCCTAGCACTCTCCTCCCCAGCAGAGACATGTGCAGGTGTTTGGGGCCTGATCCTGCGTGTCTGGGTTCCTGCCCACAGCCCCAACTCAGGGGAAGCAGCCCCTGAGGCAAGACCTGCTGGAGGAGCCCTGCGCCCCCGCCTGATAGGCGAGTGCACAGCCAGCAGGGAAGCGAGCCTCCTCGGGGAAGAGGAGGCAGCCCAGCCCCGTCAAGTTGAAAGCCCTGCTTGCACGGAGCTAAGTGCGCCTCCAGTACGGCAGAGCTCTAGCTCTGCTCAGAGCCCCGATCTGGCAGAGTTCCTGGCGCGAGGCTGCTCTGCCGGGGCTAGCCTTGCCCAGACTTGCCTTGCTTTTAGGCTGCCTCTCCAGGAAGGAGCAGGCAGCAGGAGCCTGGGAGTCGCCACTGGCGCCTTCTTGCCTCAGCTCCAATCCTGCCTTGCCTTTGCACTTAGGTCCCAGTCCTCCTTAAGGAGAGCTTAGGGGCTGGTGGGTTGCACACTGCCAAGGGCTCCAGCAGTGAGAATTCTGTCAGAGGGAAGGGAAGGGCAACTGCAGGGCTCCTCCAGCGGTTGCTTGGCCGCCCAGATTCAGCGCCACACGGAGAGCACCAGGCTCCCAGGGCCCCTGGCTGGGGTTTTCAGCCCCGCACACACGGAGGCTGATTCCTTGGGTGCCCAGAAAGTGTATGACAGACGTAGGTTCCCTAGCACTCTCCTCCCCAGCAGAGACATGTGCAGGTGTTGGGGCCTGATCCTGCGTGTCTGGGTTCCTGCCCACAGCCCCAACTCAGGGGAAGCAGCCCCTGAGGCAAGACCTGCTGGAGGAGCCCTGCGCCCCCGCCTGATAGGCGAGTGCACAGCCAGCAGGGAAGCGAGCCTCCTCGGGGAAGAGGAGGCAGCAAGTCCCGTCAAGCTGAAATCCCTGCTTACACGAAGCTAAGTGCGACTCCAGTACGGCAGATCTCTAGCTCTGTTCAGAGCCCGATCTGGCAGAGTTCCTGGCACCAAGATGCTCTGCCATAGGCGAGCCTTGCGCAGACTTGCCTTGCTTTAAGGCTCCCTCCCCAGGAAGGAGCAGGCTGTGTGAGGCTCGGGAACGCCACTGGCGCCTTCCTGGCTTCAGCTCTACCCTGCCTTGCCTTTGCACTTAGGTCCCAAGCGTCCTTGAGGAGGGCTTAGGGGCTGGTGGGTTGCACACTGCCAAGGGCTCCAGCAGTGAAAGCTCTGTCAGAGGGAAGCGAAGGGCAACAGCAGGGCTCCTTCAGCGGTTTCCTTGGCCGCCCAGACAGCGCCGCACGGAGAGCACCAGGTTCCAAGGGCCCCTGGCTGGGTTTTGCAGCCCCCACCAGAGGCTGACTCCGTGGGTGCCCAGAAAGTGTGTGACAGACGTAGGTTCCCTAGCACTCTCCTCCCCAGCAGAGACATGTGCAGGTGGTTGGGGCCTTATCCTGCGTGTCTGGGTTCCCGCCCACAGCCTCAACTCAGGGGAAGCAGCCCCTGAGGCAAGACCTGCTGGAGGAGCCCTGCGCGCCCGCCTGATAGGCGAGAGCACAGCCAGCAGTGTAGCGAGCCTCCTCGGGAGAAGAGGAGGCAGCCGAGCCCAGTCAAGAGGAAAGCCCTGCTTGCACGGAGCTAAGTGGGCCTCCAGTACGGCAGAGCTCTAGCTCTGCTCAGAGCCCCGATCTGGCAGAGTTTCTGGCGCGAGGCTGCTCGGCCGGGGGCTCGCCTTGCCCAGACTTGCCTTGCTTTTAGGCTCCCTCCCAGGAAGGAGCTGTCTGAGCGAGCCTGGGAGACGCCACTGGTGCCTTCCTTGCCTCAGCTCCAATCCTGCCTTGCCTTTGCACATAGGTGCCAGGCGTCGTTGGGGAGGGCTTAGGGGGTGGTGGGTTGCACACTGCCAAGGGCTTCAGCAGTGAGAGCTCTGTCAGAGGGAAGGGAAGGGCAACTGCAGGGCTCCTCCAGCGGTTTCTAGGCCGCCTAGAATCAGCGCCGCACCGAGAGCACCAGGCTCCCAGGGCCCCTGGCTGGGGTTTTCAGCCCGCACACACGGAGGCTGATTCCTTGGGTGCCCAGAAAGTGTATGACAGACGTAGTTCCCTAGCACTCTCCTCCCCAGCAGAGACATGTGCAGGTGTTGGGGCCTGATCCTGCGTGTCTGGGTTCCTGCCCACAGCCCCAACTCAGGGGAAGCAGCCCCTGAGGCAAGACCTGCTGGAGGAGCCCTGCGCCCCCGCCTGATAGGCGAGTGCACAGCCAGCAGGGAAGCGAGCCTCCTCGGGGGAAGAGGAGGCAGCCCAGCCCCCGTCAAGTTGAAAGCCCTGCTTGCACGGAGCTAAGTGCGCCTCCAGTACGGCAGAGCTCTAGCTCTGCTCAGAGCCCCGATCTGGCAGAGTTCCTGGCGCGAGGCTGCTCTGCCGGGGGCTAGCCTTGCCCAGACTTGCCTTGCTTTTAGGCTGCCTCTCCAGGAAGGAGCAGGCAGCAGGAGCCTGGGAGTCGCCACTGGCGCCTTTCTTGCCTCAGCTCCAATCCTGCCTTGCCTTTGCACTTAGGTCCCAGTCCTCCTTAAGGAGAGCTTAGGGGCTGGTGGGTTGCACACTGCCAAGGGCTCCAGCAGTGAGAATTCTGTCAGAGGGAAGGGAAGGGCAACTGCAGGGCTCCTCCAGCGGTTGCTTGGCCGCCCAGATTCAGCGCCACACGGAGAGCACCAGGCTCCCAGGTCCCCTGGCTGGGGTTTTCAGCCCCGCACACACGGAGGCTGATTCCTTGGGTGCCCAGAAAGTGTATGACAGACGTAGGTTCCCTAGCACTCTCCTCCCCAGCAGAGACATGTGCAGGTGTTTGGGGCCTGATCCTGCGTGTCTGGGTTCCTGCCCACAGCCCCAACTCAGGGGAAGCAGCCCCTGAGGCAAGACCTGCTGGAGGAGCCCTGCGCCCCCGCCTGATAGGCGAGTGCACAGCCAGCAGGGAAGCGAGCCTCCTCGGGGGAAGAGGAGGCAGCAAGTCCCCGTCAAGCTGAAATCCCTGCTTACACGAAGCTAAGTGCGACTCCAGTACGGCAGATCTCTAGCTCTGTTCAGAGGCCCGATCTGGCAGAGTTCCTGGCCACCAAGATGCTCTGCCATAGGCGAGCCTTGCGCAGACTTGCCTTGCTTTTAAGGCTCCCTCCCCAGGAAGGAGCAGGCTGTGTGAGGCTCGGAAACGCCACTGGCGCCTTCCTGGCTCAGCTCTACCCCTGCCTTGCCTTTGCACTTAGTCCAAGCGTCCTTGAGGAGGGCTTAGGGGCTGGTGGGTTGCACACTGCCAAGGGCTCCAGCAGTGAAAGCTCTGTCAGAGGGAAGCGAAGGGCAACAGCAGGGCTCCTTCAGCGGTTCCTTGGCCGCCCCAGACAAGCTCCGCACGGAGAGCACCAGGTTCCAAGGGCCCCTGGCTGGGTTTTTTGCATCCCCACACTCCAGAGGCTGACTCCGTGGGTGCCAGAAAGTGTGTGACAGACGTAGGTTCCCTAGCACTCTCCTCCCCAGCAGAGACATGTGCAGGTGGTTGGGGCCTGATCCTGCGTGTCTGGGTTCCCGCCCACAGCCCAACTCAGGGGAAGCAGCCCCTGAGGCAAGACCTGCTGGAGGAGCCCTGCGCGCCGCCTGATAGGCGAGAGCACAGCCAGCAGGTAGCGAGCCTCCTCGGGAGAAGAGGAGGCAGCCGAGCCCGTCAGAGGAAAGCCCTGCTTGCACGGAGCTAAGTGCGCCTCCAGTACGGCAGAGCTCTAGCTCTGCTCAGAGCCCGATCTGGCAGAGTTCCTGCGCCGGCTGCTCTGCCGGGCGAGCCTTGCCAGACTTGCCTTGCTTTTAGGCTCCCTCCCCAGGAAGGAGCAGGAGCAGGAGCCTGGGACGCCACTGGCGCCTTTCTGGCCTTCAGCTCCCCCTGCCTTGCCTTTGCACTTAGGTCCACCTCCTTAAGGAAGGCTTAGGGGCTGGTGGTTTGCACACTGCCAAGCGGCTCCAGCAGCTGAGAATTCTGTCAGAGGGAAGGGAAGGGCAACTGCAGGGCTCCTCCAGCGCTGCTTGGCGCCCAGACTCAGCGCCACACGAGAGCACCAGGCTCCCAGGCCCCTGGCTGGGGTTTCCCACACTCCCGAGGCTGACTCCTTGTGTGCCCAGAAAGTGTTATGACAGATTAGGTCCCTAGCATGCTCCTCCCCAGCAGAGCATGTGCAGGTGTTGGGGCCTGCCCCTGCGTGTCTGGGTTCCCGCCCACAACCCCAGCTCAGGGGAAGCAGCCCCTGAGGCAAGACCTGCTGGAGGAGCCCGCGCCCCGCACTGATAGGCGAAGTGCAAGCCCTTGCTGGGTGGAGCCGAGTGCGCCTCCAGTATGGCAGAGCTCCAGCTCCGCTGAGAGCCCTGATCTGGCAGAGTTCCTTGCGCGAGGCTGCTCTGCCTGGGGCGAGCCTTGCCCAGACTTGCCTGGCTTCTAGACTTCCTGCCAGGAAGGAGCAGTCTGCACGAGGTTGGGAGACGCCACTGGCACCTTCCTGGCCTCAGCTCTGCTCCTGCCTTGCCTTTGCACCTAGGCCCCAGGCGTTCTTGTGGTGGCTTAGGGGCCGGTGGCTTCCACACTGCCAAGGGCTCCAACAGTGAGAGCTCTGTTCGAGGAAATGAAGGGTATATTTGGAATGCAATCGTTTATCAGATGTGAGACCCACACCTTCACCCTGAACCCTCACCCGAGCCCTTACCCTCGCCCTCACCCACACCCTCACCCTGAACCCTTACCCTCACCCTCACCTTGAAGCCTTACCCTCACCCTCACCCCTAACCCTAACCCTCACGCCTCACCCCTCACCCTAACAAGTTGGGGGCTGTTCTGCACACTGTAACCTTAACCCTTCCCTCACCCGACACCCTATCCACATCCTAACCCTAACCCACTTCATAGTCACGCCCTCAACCCTATACTTACCCTTGAAGTACGTACCTGCATCATCTTCGTTTTTGGACACTTCCCATGCATAACAAAAGACAAGGTTGGAATGTTTCAAACATCGATCCAAGACCCATTATCCACATAAAAGGGATATTAAATACTCTGATCACAATCATTTAAATCTCTTGCATCACCAAAATACCTCTCCACCACGTATCAATCGCCATTGATGGATCACATCTATCTCATACATTTTATAACTTAGCAATCAGATACGCACCCGTAATCTGGGTAATTATATACACAGGATATATTGATACCATAAATATTTCAACAAATTCCACTTTCTACGATGAGTTCAATCTTCACAAAAGTAGGATGAACGGCACCTGTTTCCACTAGGATCCATAGCATTGCACAAAGTGACAGTGAGCGTGAAAATCTTAATGATGACCACCGGAAAGAAGGTCAGCACGGCTGATATCACAGATTTTTCAGTGTTCCAATACGACTTCTACCCAAATCCATAAAGAAAGACATATGCATAGGAAACTACAAATTGAAAGCAAGTCTATTGAGATAAATATTGGACATCAATTGTATGAATCTTTAAGGCATCACTGCAGACATTCTTCAGACATTCTTCAAATTCATAGAATGACAACAAAGTATGGCTACGTACAATCCATTCGGTTTTATAAACCACTCATGAATAACCTCACAAGCCATTGAAAACCAGATGACACTTTCAAATAGCTTTGATCTACAAACAAGGCTGTAAGACAGAAAGTTAAAATCGAAATACATGAACTAAATCCTCAATAGATATGAAAACATCCCTTGGTAGTGAAGTCGATTCACATTAGTTATTAGGGCTTTCATGCACAGATCCACGGGCATATACAGAACCATTCTCCAACAAAACTGAAGAATGACTTTAAAATCGCAAACAAAACATGAGTATATGTGTTCACACACTTCATGGAGCAAGGGTTTCTTCGATCTGAAAACTGCGTCGATGAAGGACTGTGTGAAGAAGACTTCAAAGTCTATTTGGCAAACACAGCCTACGTTTGGCTATATTTAGTCCTCAGATGAATGGAATGTCATGAGTACTGGGCGTTTCAAAGAAGCAGCCTGTGAAGCTGTGGACGCTTATTGGGATGCGTGGTATACCACATTCACACGTTTCAGTAGCATTGGTGCAAAAAACGATACACTTCTCAGGGGAAGCTTCTACATGGACTCTTGGGATCAGAGCTCTAACTCATACACACATACTTTTCCTTTGAAAATGATCCTGCATGATAAGCAAACAAAACACTGGATGAACACCTAGACGGTGAGCTCTGTACTAAATGATTTGAAAGCCAGTAGATGGGAATGAGCTGATGAGGAAGACTACAAACGAGTCATCTTCTTCAACTTGGTCAAAACTGCCTCATAGTCATACAAGTGAATGAAAAGTGGAGCCTGTTTGTCATTCAATCTGTTGAAAAGAAAGAGAATAATACAACAAATTAGCAAATCTTATTTTCTTTCATAAACATTATATTATTTCTGCACAGCTTTTCTTACTGGCATGAATAGAATATCTGCAATAATCACTTGTCACAGTGAAATGGATTCACATTCGATATCGATTCACATCTAGAATTGATGCCATAGCTG
>NW_017207736.1:0-4274 GCF_001704415.2 Capra hircus | reverse complement strand
CGCCGGACCCGCTCTGGTGCGCCTCAGGAAAGGCCAGTTCCCCATGCGAGGTTTTCTCTGGCGGGCCTCTCGGCATTCCGTTCTCCCGTCCGACTGCCGCGTGCCTCAAGACCTTGCTGTGGATGTCGCTGTCGCGAAACTGCAGGATTCCTTTTCCAGTGCACATGACATGGATTTTAGGGGGATACTTCTGGAGTCTCCCCACGGGGCGAGTCAGTCGCTCAGTCTCGTAGATGGGGGCCTGCAACGTGCGTATTTGCCTCGGGGCGGACCCGAACTTGTACAGCCTGCGCATGGATAGTTGTTCGCGCTTCCCTTCGCGCTCGATGCTCAACGCCGGATTCTGTGCGCTTTTCCGCTCTTCGCAGTGGCTCTTCTTAAACGACGGCTTTCCCGACTGAGCTTTCCTCCGCAGCCAGGGCGCTTCCCACGTGCCGCATCGTCCGGTGTGAGTTTTCGACCCATCCTCGGCTTGTAAAGTCCCAGCAGGCTTGCATTGGAGAAACAGGTTTCCACTGGATATGGACTGAGAACATCTTGTCGCGCGGACTCTCCTGGGTTAATTAGGTCCTAGTGATACTGAGACGTTCCCTCTCGCCTTTCCTGTGCGAGAGCACCATTATTCTGTGCATTGAGGACGGGTGGGAACCTCTCCCTCCTGAGGTCCCTGTCGTAAGGGGAGCAGCACCTGCCGCAACTGAAGAAAATCCAGGGAGGTTCTCCCCTCCAGGCGAGATGAGGCCCGTTTCCGCTGAGGCGTTTCGAGGAAATCACACCTAAGCTCTGGAACTTCCAAAGGGTCCTTCACACCCTTTCTGCAACTCAAGAAGTTCGCCGACATAACCGTCTCCACTCGAGAGGAAGCACGAGAGTCCGCCCACATTCAGAGGAGCCCCGTTTCCGCCTCCTAGCCTCGAGAGGAAGGATCCTTCCCCTGCGTGGTCGGGAAAGAATTCCCTGCGTTTCCGTAGCATCTCAGGAGTGGCGCCTCTCCACAGGAAAGGCGAGAGGAACTCCAGGGTCGTGCACCATTCCAGAGTCCCTCAGATGTCTCAGTCCATTCCAGCGAAAACCAGTTTTTCCCTGCACTGCCTCGACTTTCAAGCGAGGATCGACTCACACCACGGTGGCACGTGGACAGCCCTGTGGCAAAGCCTCGTGGAAAGCCTCGAGGGAAAGCCACAAATCCCTTGATCCACGCGGGAAGGAAGCGTGACAATGCTGCTACAGCATGGAGGAAAGCACACGTGCATGCCCCACTAGAGAGGAGACTGATTTCCCTGGGGAGACTTCAGAAGTACCCCAAGATCCATGTCAGCACTGGAGAGGAATGATCGGTTTCCGGAACCGACTCCACACAAGATCTTAGGCCCTGGCATCGTCGGGAGAGGAATCCTGAGAGGCCCCGAGCAACTCGCATGGGGACTGGCCTTTCCTGAGGCCACCAGAGCGTGTCCCTGAGTCCCCGGCGTAAGTCGAGAGCACCTGCCGCCAACTCGAGAAAATCCAGGAGGTTCTCCCCTCCAGGCGAGATGAGGCCCATTTCCGCTGAGGTATCTCGAGGAAAAATCACACCTAAACTATGGAATATCCAAAGGGTCCTTCACACCCTTGCAGCAACACAAGAAGTTCACCGACATACCTGTCTCCACTCGAGAGGAGGCAGGAGAGTCCGGCCCACATCCAGAGGAGCCCCGTTTCCCCCTCCTAGATCGAGAGGAGGGAACCTACCCCTGCGTGGTCGGGAAAGAATTCCGGGCGTCCGTCGCATCTCAAGAGGAGGCACTTTCCACAGGAAAGGCAAGAGGAACTCCAGGGTCGTGCCACCATTCCCAGAGTCCCCCAGATGTCTCAGTCCATTCCAGGGAAAACTGTTTTCCCTGCACTGCCTCGACATTCAAGCCGAGGATCGACTCACACCACGGTGGCACATGGGACAGCCCTGTGGAAAGCCTCGTGGGAAAGCCTCGAGGGAAAGCGACAGATCCCTTGATCCACGCGAAGGGAAGCGCGACACTGCTGCTACAGCTTGGGAGGAAAGCGCCACGTGCATGCCCCCACTCGAGACGAGGACTGACTGCCCTGGGGAGACTCCAGAAGTACCCCAAGATCCATGTCCGCACTGGAGAGGAATCCTCAGGTCCGGCACCGAGTTCACACAAGGTCTTAGGCCCCGACATCGACGGGAGAGGAATCCCAAGAGGCCCAGAGCAACTCGCATGGGGACTCTCCTTTTCTGAGGCCACCAGAGCGTGTCCCTGAGGTCCCCGTCGTAAGTCGAGAGCACCTGCCGCAACTCGAGAAAATCCAGGAGGTTCTCCCTCCAGGCGAGATGAGGCCCATTTCGGCTGAGGCTTCTCCAGGCTAATCACACCTAACATCTGAAACTTCCAAAGGTTCCTTCACACCCTTGCTGCAACTCAAGAAGTTACCCGAAATACCGTCTCCACTCGAGAGGAAGCACGAGAGTCCCCCCACATCCATAGGAGCCCCGTTTCCGCCTCCTGCCTCGAGAGGAGGGATCCTTTCCCTCCCTGGTCTGGAAAGAATTCCTGGCGTTCCCGTGGCATCTCAAGATGAGGTGCTCTCCACAGGAAAGGCCAGAGGAACTCCAGGGTCGTGCCACCATTCCAGAGTCCCCCAGATGTCTCCGTCCATTCCAGGGACACCCGTTTTCCCTGCACTGCCTCGACTTTCAAGCGAGGATCGACTCACTGCACTTTGACACTTGGACAGCCTGTGGGAAAGCCTCTAGGCAAAGCCACAGATCCCTTGATCCACTCGATGGGAAGCGTGACACGGCTGCTAGAGCTGGGGAGGAAAGCGCACGTGCATGCCCCACTCGAGACGTGGACTGACTCCCCTGGGGAGACTCCAGAATTACCAAGATCCATGCCAGCCCTGGAGAGGAATCCTCAGGTTCGCAAACGACTCCACACAAGGTCTTAGGCCCCGGCATCGACGGGAGAGGAATCCCGATAGGCCCCGAGCAACTCGCATGGGGACTGGCCTTTCCTGAGGCCACCAGAGCGGTCCCTGAGGTCCCCGTCGTAAGTCGAGAGCACCTGCCGCAACTCGAGAAAATCAAGGAGGTTCTCACCTCCAGGCGAGATGAGGCCCATTTCCGCTGAGGCGTCTCGAGGCAAATGACACCTAAACTCTGGAACTTCCAAAGGGTCTTCACACCCTTGCTGCAACTCAAGAAGTTCCCGACATCCCGTCTCCACTCGAGAGGAAGCACGAGAGTCCGCCCACATCCAGAGGAGCCCCGTTTCTGGCTCCTAGATCGAGAGGAGGGATCCTTTCCCTGCGTGGTCGGAAAGAATTCTCGGCGTTCCCGTCGCATCTCAAGAGGAGGCGTTCTCCACAGAAAGGCGAGAGGCACTCCAGGGTTGTGCCACCATTCCCAGAGTCCCCCAGATGTTTCAGTGCATTCCAGGGAAACCTGTTTTCCCTGCACTGCCTCGACTTTTCAAGCCGAGGATCGACTCACACCACGGTGGCACGTGGACAGCCCTTTGGAAAGCCTGGTGAGAAAGCCAAGAGGGAAAGCCACAGATCCCTTGATTCACGCGAAGTGAAGCGTGAAACTGCTGCTACTCCTCGAGAGGAAAGCGCACGTGCATGCCCCAACTCGTGACGAGGACTGACTCCCCTGCGGAGACTCCAGAAGTCCCCCAAGCTCCATGTCAGCACTGGCAGAGGAATCCTCAGGTTCCGCCACCGACTCCACACAAGGTCTTAGGCACCGGCATCGACAGGAGAGGAATCCCTAGAGGCCCCGAGCAACTCCAATGGGTACTGGCTTTTCCTGAGGCCACCAGAGCGTGTCCCTGAGGTCCCCGTCATAAGTCGAGAGCACCTGCCGCAACTCGAGAAAATCCAGGAGGTTCTTCCCTCCAGGCGAGATGAGGCCCATTTCCGCTGAGGCGTCTTGAGGCAAATCTCACCTAACCTCTGGAACTTCCAAATGGTCCTTCACACCCTTGTTGCAAAACAAGAAGTTCCCCGACATACCCGTCTCCACTCGAGAGGAAGCACGTGAGTCCCGCCACATCAAGAGGAGCCCCGTATCTGCCTTATAGCTCGAGAACAGGGATCCCTTTCCAGCGGTCGGGAAAGAATTCCCGGCGTTCCCGTCGCATCTCAAGAGGAGTGCTTTCCACAGGAAAGGCTAGAGGAACTCCAGGGTCGTGCCACCATTTCCAGAGTCCCCCAGATGTCTCAGTCCATTCCATGGAAAACTATTTTCCCTGCACTGCCTCGACTTTCAA